>NW_026705855.1:0-300000 GCF_029867415.1 Vicia villosa | reverse complement strand
GTCATGATGTCATGAAGTTATGCAAATGCAGTTCATTAAGCATAGTGTGGGGTAGTAAGGACAAACAAGTCCTTTTAACAAAACCTGCAAGGAAACGAAAGTTAGTAGCAAACACAAATAAGTCACGCAAGTCACACAAGTCACACAATTTTGCCTTATGGTTAGGCTTGCACGTGGTCGAAAGGTATGTACCCTCCTCCTGAAGTTTAGTTGGTTCAAACCTGTCCTATATAAAGATCGGGTTCTAGGGAGCTCATATCATTGACCTTTCTCGAAGGCGCTTATCTCAGTTCGGCAATCGAATCGCCAACCGAAAAGGTCCTGAAAGTCCAGTCCATATGAGTGTAGCTTCGAGTATCAACCAACTTCAGTCGGAACCAAAGCCAGCCATCTCGCTACTTTCTAATAGGCTAAAGTCAAGTTCGACTAAGGTTCTAAGGGCAAATTAGTGCTTAATGACACCACGCGGCAGCCAAGCATTTCCTCAGGTCGGATCCCAAGGAACACCAGGACAAACCAATGTGTCACACTAACGATGGCCATCAGATCAACCACATCAGTATACGCTGTGCAGTCTCCTTGATCTCATGCCATATACCTAAGGTACTCAGATCCGGGTTAGGATCTTTCACACATCAAGATACCCAAAACAGCCCTGCAAAAATAAAGCAAGCAAAGCAAACAATAGAAAACATTTAAGTGATCCTAAACTTTTAAGGTAACCCCTCTTTTTATCGAAAATCCCCAGCAGAGTCGCCAGTTCTGTAATACGGTGAACTGACTTTTTAATAATCGGAATGTCGCGGTAAGCAAGAGTCGCCACCGACTTTTATTTTATCCAAACAAATTCAGAAAGGCAAAAAGAAACAGAAAAAAACCTTTTAAAGAAAATCTGAGTTCGGGGGGTAATTTATGCAAAGGGAAGGTGTAAGGCACCCTTTGCATCCATGGTTTTCCATGGGCTCTTAATTGCTTTGCTTGCTCGTTTGTTTAGAAAATGTAGATGAAAGAGATAGGGACTTTAGCTCGTAAATGAGCATTGCCCTTTTTGAAAAATTATGAGAAAGAATATAATGAAAGTTTGAGCATTGCAAGGCAATTAGGGGCAATTACCTTAAACTCAGATAATAGGTCTCTTTTTAGCCTTTTAGAATGAAAGGGTCTATCCTTGCCATAAGAGGGCAGGAAGCCTTTCGTTTGGAGGTTGAAGGGTCATCGAAGCATCCTTTGCCATAAGACTGTCCCATGCCATAGAGGGGCAGGTAGTCTAAGGCAAGGATCAGAATAAGCCATTTTTCGTTAGGCAACCAGAAGATACCTCAGCCTTTTTCCGTAGGCAACTTCCGAGGGTCGAGGTCATTTTTGTGTATCGAAGGCAGCATCATTTAGGGTCGTATGACCTTTTAATTATCGAGGCAACAGGCTGAGGTATCCTCGTATTCGAGGCACATGGCTTATTCTGCAAGAAACACAAAGGCAACAGGCAACAAGGCAACAAGGCAACAGAGAGGTTACCCTAACAGTGTGCGTGGGTGCATCAAACACGTGATTAATTCGATTAAATTATCTTGTAAATTAGTGATCTATGTTCAATTCATGGTTCCACTCCCTAAATTACTAACCACGCAGATAATATAAGGCAAAAACATTAACAATACGGGGAAGGGGACAATGAAACCAGCGGATCCCTAATAGGGTTTGACACAAGTAATAATAACAGACAGAAAATATCAGGGTTAGGGTTTAGGGTTACCGATACTTGTAGCTTTGGCAATTTGACAAATCCTGGAAAAGGCAAACAAAATAGGGTGAGTGTATAATCAATTCGGAGGCAAACAACATTAACCCCTAAAAATAAGGATATAATGAATTCAAAATAATAAAATAAATAAAAGTACTTAGCTTGATTTGATCTGATATGGTTGGCGGGAAGTCTTGAAGGTACCCCTGAAAAAGGCAAAGGCAAAAAAGTAGAGGAATGAATGTATGCACAGTTCAAAATATAAGGGCAAACCCTAAAATCAAAGAGAACAAAGTAAACTTTGAAATTTAAATAAATACTTAGCTTCGTATTTGGCGAGGCGCGTAGTCGGAAGGCACCTAAAAACCAACCCTGAAAAGGCACAGAAAAAAGAAATATTTTTTAGTGTAGGCATGATCTGCGTCAACCCTGATTAGGGCACAAGTTAACCATGGTTAATAGAATAAATAAGATCGAATTAATTAATTATTGGTTTTCAACCTAATTAATTAAATCGATATATTTTTATTTTTAATCAATGAATTAATAAAAATAATTAACCAAGTCAAATTAATTTTAAACATTTAAAATAAATTATTATTAAAATAAATAAATTAAATAAATATTACTAAAACAAAATTTGTGAAAAGGGATATTTTAAAAGACTTTTTTATAATAAATATTAATAAACAAAAAAAAAATGACAAAAGAATGAAAAGATTATATAATAAATAATAATAATAAAAAAATTTTAAAAGACTCAGCTCTGCTTGTATATGATGCGCTCCTGAAGGTGTATGGTGGGCGTGCAACTTGGTGTGCGTTGGATCTGAGATAAGAGAGATCTTGACGGCTGGAGTGTTGAGACTTACCATGTACGTTGACGGACTGGGAACACTGGATCTTTGATTCCGTAATTGGTAAAAATAAATTGGTGAGCCTGAGGATCGAACCCAGGTCCCTCAGCTTGCAAGCGTCCCTTTTACCACTCAAGCCAGCCATGTTTATTGTTAATAATTGATTCCTTTCATATTATATAAGAAAATAATAGAATAAAAAAACCAAAACGTGAAAGATGGCGCGCGCAGGTCATCTTCTTCAGTGGGACAATTCTGAAAAAGCCCACGCTTTTGGCTACGCCTCTCAAACGTTGCCATAGACCTTCCCCATCAAAACCTGCAAATAGCCATCAACGAACATACAAAAATAAACCAGATCGACCATACATAAACCCACGAGTATTCTGAGCCTTTTAATTCGACATGAAATTGCCTCTAACTGTTCTTCCCCAAAATCAAGAATGTGAACCCTAACTATGGTGAACCACAATACCTGCAACTAAACACAAATTAACTGATACAGAAAGTTCACAAACATCACCATGAGCACAAATATGTAATCAAATTCAATTTATGATGCTTGTATGGATGAATTAGAATTCAAGATATTTGGTCCAAACCGTAAACCGCAGCAAACTGTTTCTGGACGTGCTAGCGACTTGTATCAATCTGGAATGCTTCAGAGGGGATCGAAGAACGTTGTGTAATCCTTGAAACGGCGTGAAGCGATCTACTACTTGGTCTGCTATCACAACTTTGTTCGCCGTTTGTTTTCGGTAGGGTTCACTTGCAGCAATCCTTGTCCCTCCCCTTTCCTCTGAATACGATTGACCTTTATATGGAGTGTATTAGGTCACTAAATGTGAATCAAATCTTGTTAAATTAGGAGATTGGGATTTGAATGAATCTTGGATTTTAAGTTTCCACTTTTGCACCATATTTCCCTTTCACGATCTCAATCAAATATTTGGGACATCTTGGACAATTATTAGTAATTTAAAACAAATTATTTTATATTTTGTCTAATTTATTAAAATTTAAATGAATAAGAATTCAAATAAATATAATAAATATTATAAAAATAAAATAATTAGTTTTAGGAATCCTCATATGGGCCATGGTTAAGTCGAGAATCCATAACTTAAGCCCGTTGTTTCAACAAATCCATTTTGCTCATACCGGCTTTTATGCATTTCGCCAAAATTGCTCAATTTTACCCAATCATAACTTTCTCAATTCTAATCATATGAAAATGTTATAGGACTTCTTAGAAAGCTCATTGTGTCCTCTAAAGGCTCTCTTTTTTTATGGTTTCGTCTTTAGTTGATTCTTCCGTGTCCAGATTATGGACTTTTGAAAAAGATGACTCCTTATTAATGTTTTGAGCCTTTGACTGAGCAGTCTTGGGAACTGAGACTCGAAACTTGTCATGGGATTAATTTGAATCATAAGAGGTCATATGAAATCCATTAGAGACCTTAATCCATCAATTTTTTTTTAGAGAAGGCAAAACCATAGTTCAGGAGTTCATTGTTTTAGGAGGTAGGTGACTTTGACCAATTGGAGATCTTTGAAAGGTGAAATGAGATGGGCAAATTTTGGGGTATGACAGAAAGAAAAAAGGAAAAAAAGAAGAAAGAAAAAGAGGAAAAAGAAACAGATATGGGCGTGTCATCTCTCCAAATAGGTTGTCACCCATAAGCAGAAAGAACATCTTCTTTCTCCAGTTCCCCACTGAGATCATTCCTCGTGGAAGAAGGTTGCTTTAGTTTTCTCCTCTCAAAACAAAGGAGAAAATCCCCAGTTGAGTTCATTCCTCATTGGGTACAAAGTCTTGTTTGACTGTCTCTTTCCAATTCATTCTTGGATAGAACCCTGTCTTTACCAGAGATTCAAATTCCGATTCCTCAAACAGAGTTGTGAAAAACAGACAATAAGCAATAGCCTCATCATCTGAACAGCTTATGTCTCTTTCAAAAGCTTTTTCCTCTCAAGGAAATCAATCATGAAGACCATTTGACAATCAGGGCCTTATTACTGTTCACAAGGCTGAATAACCAGTAATTTCCCTAGCAAAGTCTCCAAGATCATTTTATCACTCGGCTGATAATTGATCATGTCTTCAAAACCGCTGTCACAAGGCTGATAGTCGGTAACCCTTTTGTTCTGGTTATATTATTAAACATGTCTATCACAAGGCTGATAGTCGGTAATATTAACCGAACCTGTGAAACTCTTTTTACCTTGTCAAGTCTATCACCATGCTGATAGTCGGTAATACAGTTTCATACCTTTCACCTTCGCATTATTAAACAAGTCTATCCCCATGCTGATAGTCGATAATGTCGATAGGTAAGCTTTTCTTACAAAGTATCATTCCCCGGTGAAGCATACACTTGCTTTCCCGGAAAACGGATTCTTTTCCTAAAACGGATTGAGACATCCTTCCCAACCTCTTTTCCCCAGTGGAGTCAGTTCTTGATATCCCCTCGGTAAAGACATCCTTGCATTATTTCGCAATTTTGGTATCTTAGGTCCAAAATTTGCGTCTTCTGATATTTAAGTCTCTTCCACCCTATCAAAACGAAGATTTTCAATCTTCATGTCTCAGGTCGAAGAAACTTAAATAGGGGCATCTTTCATACCCCAATTTTTGACCTAAGATACCACCTCATATCATGGCATATGCATCATTTGCATCCCTAACAAATTGCATAGCTTGTGTTTGCTACTTGTGACTCAGCAGGATTTAATCAAGAAATCACTCATCAGTACAAGTAACAATCAATTAGGGTTTTGCTCTCCCTTCATCTCAAATGAATCATCTTCATCAACAATCAACATTTGGTCCTCAGAGATTCATTTCAACAAGCTCAAAGGCTCTGAACCAACCAAATTAGGGTTTTGACTGAAGATAGCATACTCCTGACTTTTGCTCAGAGATTGACCTAATGACTTGGGACATGACCTCAAGACTCCCAGTGCATCATTTTGACCTAATCCATTGGCTCATAACATCTCCTACACAAAGATTGATCAGACAAATCCTCAGATCAGGGTTTTGAACTATCAGGGACTGAAATCAGGGATCATATTTGGGAAACCCTAAAAATCCCCAGGAAGTCAATCAAAGGTTTCAATCATCTTCAAATAATCCCTATGACAATATCCAATGAAGATTGTGTCTCAATTCAAGATCCACAGTCATCAATTTCATCAGGTCGACAATTAGGGTTTTTGACCTAATTCACTAAACAACTGACATTTTAATCAGGACATGGTGCCACAACTCAAAACATGGCTCAATATCCTCTAATGCTTCAATGTGATCCATTTATACCATTCATTTGGTGAGGATAGCCTATTTCATTTGAAATCTCCAGAAACGCGATTCGTCTGAAAAAGTCAACTGTACAAGAACACCTTTGACTTTTGGGAATTTTGGTCAACCATGACTTTTGAAGTTTTGAATTATCAATATATGATATATAAAGTCATTTGATCAAGAAAAATCAAGAAAATCAATCAAGAATCAAAAAGTCAAAAGTTTGACTTTCATACTTAGAAAATTTTTCTAAGTGTTTTTCATGTTTTTTTCCAAACTTTGGAGGGGAATAACTCAAAATTTCACCTACAAACTGAAAAAAACTTCCAACATGAAAGTTGTAGATTTTGATCCAATAAACAACTTTGACACATATAAATTTTTTCCATAAGATCAACCATTTAAGAGATATGGAGCTTCAAAGTTGGCATCTTTGGAAAATTTCACTTGAAACTTCATTTTTCTCAAAGTTCATGGATCTTTTTCACCCACTTCCTTAAGGATCTTGAAGAAACTTTCAACTAGGGTTTTGAAGTGTGTAATATGAGCTTTCCAAAATGTCCAAGAGCATGAAAAAATATGGAGTGTAGCCATGGTTTTGAATTTTGGCATTAGTGAACTTTTCACTTGAAATTACATGCCATTTTCACTAAGTTATGAACCAATTTGCCAAATGATCCAAATAATGATGCATAGATGCAATAATTGGTAGATATTTTCTGATTTGAGATCAGAATGGAAGAGGATAAGAAGCTTGAGAAATAACCATGGTTAAGTCACTTTTAACCATTTGCATTTAATGTGAAAGATTCCATTTTATCTCTTAAGCCAAATCATCATTCTTGATCAACTTGCAAGAGCTTTGTATTCAGAAACTTTGGCCTATAAATAGAGGTTCAAATCATCTTCAAACTCACACCAAAACCTCATAATCATAGGTTTTCTCTCTTCTTTCTTAAGTTACAAGTTTCATGAGTTTCAAAGAGGGAGAATTACAATTTCCATTTCTTGCAATTTCTGAGCAAAGTGAGAGTTCTAACATCCCATAAACATCAAATGTGATGTGTTTGATCCATCCACACACCCAAAAACACCTTAAAACTCAGAATCATCATCTCACCTCCAAATATGCATAACATTAGCCTTATCATGCCAAAATGAAATCCAGGCCAATTCTGTCCAAGTTAATCATCCAAACACATTCCATATACCATATATGAACTGTTCCAACCATCATACATGATCTGAAACACCAAAATCACTAAGCTTGATTCTCACTTGAACCATACTGCAGTTCGGGTACCACAAGGTGATCAAGAGGTTTTCAATTCACTCCAAGCATCCAGACATGTTCTATAAGGTCCATTGAAGCTGTCCAGATTGAGCAACAACATCTGTAACACCTCCAGGCTCAAATTCGATTTCCAGCATTGTCGTTTTTGAAGGTAAGCCTCATGAACTTCAAACTCATACTTGCACGCATCATAAATGAAATGTGAGCATACCATCTTGTTTCTGCACCTATGAGGATCATTAACCCTCAATCAATTGCATCTTAACTTGCACATACACGATTTTAGAATGAATCATAGAATTAGGGTTCTTCGTGTTCATCAGAGAATTGACCCCCTTAGAGTGAAAATAAATGGAATTAAATACCACCATCGTGATCCTTGTGAAAAAACGAGTGAATTAGACCCTTCACTTGATCAATTTGATTCAGTTTCCAGAATTTTCAAATTCAAATGGGATTCATGTTCTTGGCGCCATATTTTTGAAACTGAATTTGGTAACTTGACTCAAAATATAACCTAATCCTTGCCTTTGATAATCAGACCACGCGCGTGGTCCAGTTGGTTATGTTTTTGAGTGGTGAGCGTGAGGTCGTGGGTTCAAACCCTTGTGGAGACAAAACCATTTTTTTAGTACCTATTTTCTTTCATTTTCTTCACAACTTCAATTAATTATTTAACTAACCAAATTAATTCATTTTTCATTCATTTTTTACACACCTCTTATTTAATATACATATTTTATGAACATCAAAAAAATCACAAAAAAAAGATTTATTTAATATGCTTTTAATTAGGTTTAAAATGATACATTTTTAAATGTTTTTAAATACTTTAAATATTGTTTTTTCATTTAATTTTCAAACCTAATCACTTATAAATATTTTGTGATCAAACCCTAATCATTTAGGTGTTAATTAAGCATAATCTTGTTGTTTATCTTGATTAATTTGATTTCTTTCTATTTCAATTCGTTTTAAAACAAGCGATCGCAATTCTTTTCAAAAACGATAAACCATCTCTTTTTGATTTCAAAAGAAACTATTGATTAAATCTTTTTATTTGATCAATTGATTTTCAAAGCGATGTGGGGCCTCTCGAATATTAGAGAGTATAAGACCCACTCTTTTTTTCCTTTTATACAATTCTTTATTTTGAACAGAAAACTCTTTCAAAACAATACTTTTCAAACTATTTTCAAAACAACAAACGACGCGTCTGTAAATAAATAATCAACCATGTTTTGTAAAATACCACGGGCCTCCACGTAGGTATAAGTCCCAAGCCCCTTTTGTACATACCCATTCCAGTACATGAAATTAGGTATTTCATTGTACGCCTTTTGTACATATCTCAATCAATTTGTTTTTAACTTTGAATAACAAACCAAAAATGAAGGTTTCTTTAAATCTTCCCAAAAATATATCATGGGCCTCCATGTAGGTATAAGTCCCAAGCCCCTTTGTGAATACCTGTTTACATAGCTTTGAATAAACTCAAGTGGACCTCTCCCCGAGTATGAGTCCCGAGCCCTGTGTATACAAATGGATCATGCTTACAGGTATATTTCCTTCATAAACTCCATTATATACACACACTTTGTCATATATATAATTGTTCATACCTGTTCATGTTTGTTCATACTTGTTCATGTTTGTTCATATGTGTGATATGTGTGTTTGTTCAACTTAGTACAACACTAGGTTCCCCATAGCCTCCTATTGGGCTTCGTGCAAAGAATCTCCCTAGTTTAGGTTAGGACATAGAGTATGGTTTCCCGGTGAAATCGCTCTAAGAGCTCAAACCAACTATACCATGCCTCCCCTTGGGCTTTGTACAAACGAGTGTCCCTCCCATAGCCTCCTCTTGGGCTTACAATGCAAGGACCCTGGATTGTCCCTCCCATAGCCTCCTCTTGGGCTTAATATGCAAGGACCCTCGGATAGCCTCCTCTTGGGCTTCGTACAAGGACCCACGGGCTTCTTATAAGCATCCCATAATCCAAAACAAATACCCTAGGAGATTAGACATTTTTCATCTCTATGCTAGGAGTATCTCTTATATATCATCACAAACAATCAATCAATCAAAATTTTTTGCCACAAGTATGGCTAATCAATCAATCTTCTTTTGCCACAAGGCTGGCTAATCAATCAAACCGTTTTGCCACCGTACTGGCTGATTAATCAAAGTTTTTGTCACAAGGCTGACTTCATTGAAACTTTTGCCACAAGGCTGGCTGATTAATCAAAACTTTTTGTCACAAGGCTGACTTCATTGAAAGTTTTTGCCACAAGGCTGGTTAAACAAACAAAAAATCAAACAGATGTATGTGATGATATAGATTAGATACATCTAGCATTTAGACGACATCTGTCTATTTTCCTTTACTTCCACTAGCATAAGTGGGAACTACGATTGCTCTGACTTTCTCAACATCCCTTTGAGAATACGTAGGCACAAGGTCGATCCTTGACGAGCAAAACAAAACAAAAAAAACCATTCAAACCTTAGCACCCGTAGACCCCGAGCTACAGATGCTCTGATTCCCTCTAAGGGATATGTATGCAGAGGATCGCGATGATCTTTGCGAGCATAATCAAACAAACACCTTAGGTCCCACCTCTTTCTCACAAGAACCTCCACCACAACAAGAATGGAATAAACAAAACAAAGAAACCTATAGAGTACTATAGATACGTTGGGTGCTAATACCTTCCCTTCGTATAACCAACCCTCTTACCCGGAATCTCTCCCCCACTTTTTAGGTTATTGCAGCTTTTTTCCTTTTCCTACTTTGGAAACAATAAAAAGTTTGGTCGGTACAAAAGAAAAATCATTTTTTGAGCACTCGAGCCCAAAGAAGGCATCAGGTGTCTCATCCCGAAAAAGGACAAACGATTTTTCGCCCGCGACATATATATATATATATATATATATATTTCAAATTGAATCTATGAAGAAATTTTAAGAGAAGTACCTGCCTGTGTGCCTGCTGCTTGAAAGTGACGTGATGAGAGAGGGTAACTGAGAGATAAGACGGGCGGCAGTATATAATTTGTTTTTTTTTTAATTTTTCTTCAAAGTCATAAATAATTAATTGGATTGGACCTATCTAGACCGTTGGGTATTCATCTATTTTAATTTTTTACACCCTTATTTTTACTAATTTTGCCCTTGGTTTCATTTAAAAATCGGCTATTAAATTGAGAGAAGTACAAAGAAATTAGGGGTTGAGCCCGGGCGCATGCCCAGGCTCGCTGGGCTATAGAACCGCCCCTGTGTGTGTGTCAAGTCGTGTGGCTAATGAATCTATTGAAAGAGTTTGGCAGCAATGAGGGTGAGGTTGTCATACTCTTGGTTGATAATGTTTCAGCTTTTAATCTTGCTAAGAACCCAATTGCACATAGGAGGAGCAAGCACATTTAGATGAGGTTCCACTACTTAAGAGAGTTTGTTAATGAAGGCAAATTAAGATTGAAATATTGTAGAAGTGAGGACCAAGTTGCTTATTTGTTAACTAAAAGAGTCACAAATGATATGTTTTGGAGCACTTGAATTAATGTGGTGTGCAGTAAAAACCTGGTAACATGGGAGTGTAACCAGTTACAGACAGTAGAAAAACACTCCTAAAATTTATAACTGTAAATAAACTCATTCAAACAAGATCCTTAATAGTTTTGAGCACCATGAACAAAAATGTCCTTAATAGTTTTGAGCACCATGAACAAAAATTCAATGAGTTTTGCGTATGAAAAAAATTGATTGAAAAGAGAGAACCGATGTTAAAAAACTTGCACATATAACATGCTAATCCGAAAGAAAAAAAAAAAAGATTACACAAATTAATCGAATCAGTGATCAACAGACAAAAAGCTAAAATGAACTTAACGATCCAAGATGTTTGGATCAATGGCTAGATATTAGGGAAATGTTATTTCAACCCTTTTATATTTGGATCAATGGCTAGATACTAGGAAATGTTATTTCCACCCTTTTATGAGTATAGTACAACCTGAAAATTTGAAAATATCATTCATGCATGCATCGGAGACTTATCTTCAAAGGCACGAAAAACCAAATCAAAATTCTATTTTCTAAGTTTCTCCCTAGTTTTTTTTTAAAAAAATTGGAGATGCATTTCCGTATATTGTTTGAACGTATCCAGATATGCATATCCGAAATAACATTTACACTCATTTACACTATTTTCTAAGGGAGCATTTTCTAAAAATGTATCTCTAAAAATCTCGCATATGGAGATGCATCTACATGTATCTCTGCAGTTTAGAAAAAACACTTTCGAGGTAACATTCGGTATCCAAACTTGAAAAAAAACACTTTTGAGGTAACACTCGGTGATCCAAATTCCAAACGTTGACTAGATATTATTATCAAGCATGATTGTTACAGGGTTTTGGGAGATAAAACACTTGAGGGAGGCCAGTGAAACCCAAAAATAGATGGATCCAATTTTATGATTTTGACCAATTATTTCAGGTTGAAAACTAAGCTGATCTACCATGGCTAGCTCTCTTCCAATTTCAGTCAAAGTTATTCGCATGCATTTTGTCCAAATATGAAGATTATTAACCATTTATTCATCTTTAGATGAAATTACTATTGCCCTATTTGATTTACATCACTAGAAGCATTCTAAGGACAACTATTCTCTCGGGGTACAAAATTTTTAGATACCAACTATTTCTGCCACTAAATCATCTAATATCAATATCTCAACTTCTCTTCCTATTACATCAATGTCATCTCTCAAACTCAACCATTGAGACTCCACAACCAGCAACTTACCCAGGGCATCATCCTCTACCTTTCCTTGGCTCCCTAGCATCTGGAAAATACCATCTTGGAGCCCAGTAAACCTTTTTGATCCAAAAGTTTTGCCTGCATTACCCACCCATGGTTGTGGGTCAGCAGATTGCTCGTGAATTTTGACAATTCCTGAATTGATGCGGTCGAAAAGCATTCTCCTTTCAGACCTTGAACAAATAATCCAATCACTGTACCTCTCTTCTTCAAGTTTTTCAAATACAGACAGACTAACAGGGCATTCTAGAGAATGCCAAACTTCCAAAATATTATGAGTTTGACCCTTATCGATGGCAGATTCAGACAAGACATCAATAATGTAAGAAGACTCCCAGCTATCTTCAGTTCTCCGTAATGCATTTTCTTCTAACATTTCAGCATATGCTTCCACACCATCTTCATCACTTGAAATTTGCATAGGTCCCTCCACATGTTCTTCAGATTCTAACTTCAGCAACTGGAGTTGCATTCTAAGCCCTATCAATAATATCAACAGGAAAGGTTCAATACAACAAGGTAACGGAAAAAAAAAAAAAAGAAGCACAAGCATTAGATACAGACTTATACATAGAAGAAATCTAATCAATCCTTCAAAGAAAGATCTCTTAGGTTATAAAGCTCAATAAGAAATTAATGAAAGTTTTGAAGCAGATGGGTTAAGTATGGGCAACAAATTCATTTGTGCCGGTGATTTATCAGGTCTAACAAATATAACAGCTACTCAAATCACAACCATTGTATATAACATGATTAGCATTAGATTGTTAAGATATAACAAGACCTCAAAGGCATTGACAAGATTACGCAATGGTTGATGAGCTAGTTACCTTGTTATGGTTAAATAATAAATTTTCCAAAGATGAAATCTAAGATTGAATATCAATTGTTTCCACTTTTGACATTACACGCTACTTTAATTTATTATTATCAAGAATGTGAGCAAGCTAAAATAGAAAAACATAAAAAAATTGCTTTTCAACCTATTGTTAAATCTCAATATGATCATGAAATTGTATAGAATATTAATAAATAAGGTTTAGGATTACTTAATAGGAGAAAACCATGGCAGAGAGGATTGACCGACTAAAGCAAACAGTGTGGATCCAAAAATAAGGTGAGGTCTAACACAGCAGTAATATTGAAGAATGACCAAAATATATACCAGTTTCCTTACCTTGTAAGTCAGCACTGACACTCCCAAAACATTCAGAACAAGATGACACATCATCTGTAAAAGAAGGATCTAGAACTGAGATTGGACTGGGCTGATCAGCATCTTTACAGCATGGCGATTCAAGTCCAGGTGCAGGTGCTTCAGAGAGGACTGAAATTCCACCTGTAGAACCAGCTGATACTTCCTGAAATATTACAACAATATCAAGTAAAAACAAACAAGACACTTAATAGAACTTTAATATATTTAAACTAGTTAATAATTTCTGGCAAGAATACACGATCATTGAGAAAATAGAACCATCCTCTCATTACTTCACAAAATGTATGGATGCAGGTAGCATCGAAACAGGTGTGCAAAATCTTAATAGCAACAAGAAGGGGCAGTTCTGTATTAATAACATCTGAAACATTAGAATGTTTTTAAAACTTTACATGATGATTTATTTGAGTGACACTAAGTTCAAAAAATAATCAAAATCTCAGGGAAAGACCTGTATGATCATAACATAAAAGAACTAAGAACAGGAAAATAGTAAGACAGAAGCAGAAAAAGATAAGAAAGGAATGTCGCACCAAACAGGTGGTGAAGGATATTAAGAACTTAAGAAATGCATAAGGGTTCATATATTACATATACAAATAGCTAGCACAAAGCCGTTAGATATTGACTTTGCAATTTTGTATGTAAATTAAAGCAAGAGGTTTTGGGCTAATTATACTTGTTGAATTTCACAATCTTTATGAGAAATTAATTGGTTAATTGGCTTAAGAGATATGAGGTGTATATATAGTCAGAGTCAAATTACACACACAAAAGGTGAATTGAATTGTTTTAAAAAAAGATGACCATGGCTTTTGTAAAGTATCAATAAATTTATCATAAAAAAAACATTGCTAGAAACCAAACCTCTTGTATTGAATTGTCTTCAACACCACTACTGTCTCCTTTTATTAAGACACAGGATGATGTTCCAGGAAGCACTTTATCCGAAGAAGGTTCAAAAGACCCATCTGTGTTTCCATTTGCTACATCCACGACATCATCGCTAACAACACTTGTATTTCTAAGGCGTTGGCCAAAGGTTTCAGGAGAATGAACCTCTAGATTGGGTGAATCTTCTTCAAGATTGATCATTATGTTATTTTCAACTGCATTTAAGTCTGGAGAGAACTCATTAACTTCCTGCTTCGATGAAAGCAAAGACCAAGACTTCTTGTGACCAGATATAGTGCTTCTAGAATTCAAACCATGTCTATGATCAAGACTCATTGTAGCTCTTCTCCTCTCCCGTTTAAGGTCCTTTGGCCCCATATATCGATCATTACGAAGGGCTTCAGCACACATAAATGTTCTAGCATTTCCAAAAACAGTAGAAGATGCAGGAAGAGATTTTGACCTCGACAAACTTCCAATAGATGCATCCCTCCAACCATCCTTGCTGCTGATACCCAGTGGTTCAACCCACCCAGAAGGTTCACCATTGCGAGCAAACTTATCATAGAAACCTCCCCCATTTGCCATGCTGTCAAACCGTGTACCCTTTTTACCAGGGAATGCTAGCATATCAGCCAGTGTGCTGCTCCTGCTCGAGCCTTGCACCTCTTGGGATTTGTGTGCCATCTTCCACCTCTCTGATAATCTCTTCTTTGCCTCTCTACTCACAGATGATTCATTAGAACGCGGTGAGCGCCTGCTACGTTTACTTAAGTCAAATGGGTCACCGATAGGCGCTGTTATTTCCTCTGGAGATTCGTTCCCAGAAGCACTGCTTGAACTATCGCTTCTAGTACATCCTTTAAATCTAGAAGAGGAAGACATCATACAACCTCTGCTCAGACTGTTTTTCATTTGCCTAGTTACTTCTTTTGCAATTTCTGTAGATTCTAAAGAATTGTGCCTAAAAGACCTGGCACTGTCAGGCAAATTAATTTTTTTATACAGTTCAGCATCTCTAAATCTGACATCTGAAAATTCAACCTGATTTCCATGTTCTGACAGAAAGTTATGCGGAGAACAAGGTGATGATTGAATTTTGGTACCATTCTGTAATTTTCCAAGATTCGGCTTTAGGACAACAATCTTTGTCGCGACTGCAGATTGTTCACGGCTACCCTTAAACCGGTGCTTTGATGATCTTGGTGGATTCTGCATCACACGCCTTTTGTCAAATTGGTTGTGATAATCATCAGAGTGCTTCTGATGAAACCTATTGTAATTCACATGTTGTGCCTCCTTATCTGATCTCCAATTTAAACCATGGTCAAAGTTCTCCATATTGGGTGGTGCTACATGACCGGAATGTGATTGAAAAGGGGAACCTTGTAGATCATTCAAATGCTTTTTAAACAAAGAATCTGGCTGCTTAAGATATTTTAGCAGAAGATCCTTGTTCGAGTCCAAAACCTCAAGTGTCTCATGGAATTCCTTAGAAGACTGATAATCCTGATAAGTTGCAAGGCGTTTGGCATTCATGAACTTCTGTTCAATGAATGACATTTCATCTTCATGAGCCTTGAAGTCTGAAGACGAATGCCTACCACTCTCTACCTTCGGGATCTCTGAGACCTCAAATACATCCTTAAATTCTTCCTGATCCCTTGAGCTTCTCCTAGAGGACCGACCTTCATTTGACAATCCTCTGCTTTGAGTCTTCTCTAAAGGCACCGACTTATGCAGATGCTGGGACGGAAGCCCGTCAAGACCCATCAATCTGGCTATAACACCTGGAGGTCTTCTCTTGGTTTCAGTCATTGGTGACATCTCTTCAGCTAATAACTTCTTAATCGGAGTTCCAACCGATTGTTTAGAAGATTTCCACCCAAATTTAAATGAGAACTGCAAAATTCAGCACATTTGCCATAATTGTTAGTACTTCTTTTTTCCTTGTATAAAACTGACACTGTGACATAAATGAAACAGCCTGATGATTTAACAAATGAACTTTCCATATTCATGAATGCTATAACATAAATTCATAACCAACAGGGAAAGTACTAGGCCAAAAAAGGAAAAACCAGCTCACCGAATCTTTGTCTCCAACCCCGCCACTGGAAGAGCTAGAATCAGGTGACAAATCTTGATGATGTAGCTGTTTATGAATCTGATCTTTCCCTGAAAACAAATTAAAATTATACAATATTAGCCTCTAATAAATAATCTCAAACAGATACTTAAAACAATTAAATAACGACTGATGAGTAAATTTTGTTCTAAATTACAAGAAT
The DNA here is from genome assembly GCF_029867415.1 of Vicia villosa. Lineage (NCBI taxonomy): Eukaryota > Viridiplantae > Streptophyta > Magnoliopsida > Fabales > Fabaceae > Vicia > Vicia villosa. The sequence continues at coordinate 283,575 of NW_026705855.1, read as the reverse complement.
CAATGCAAGTAAACAATCAGCATCTTGTTATAGATTTTCATCAAACCTGAAAAGAAACGATTACAGTATAACAACAACAAAATTTTCCACTGTGCTTCAATTGAAACATGAAGTAAAGTGTAATCAAAGTACATCATATCCAAAGAAAAATCATGATGAAAATTAACAAAACCATGCCGACATGATCGGCGTAAAAGTTAAAAAGCAGAAACAATTCGGTCCTCAAAATCATTATTAATTTGACTTCCGATTATTTAGCACCAAAAGTAAAATTCAACTTCCGATTAGCTTTTTCACACAGTAACAAAATTTGAACTCTAGTATACTTCAGTTAAAAACGATCGTACAAGAACACTGATCCATGATGAAAATTGAAAATCAAACTAAATAATTAAGCAAGCAACAAAGAAACTGCAATTCGAGTATAAAACAAAAAATCAATAAAATACTGAGAATGGAATAAAATAAAATAACTAAATTATGTAAGTAAAGCTGAAACTGAAACTAAGATGAAGGTGAAACTGAGACTGAAGTTTGAAATGGTTAGAGAGAGAGAAAGAGAGAGAGTGACCTTGAGGAAGATGAAGTTTGGAGTTGGTGCGATGAGATTTGATTTTGATTTTGTCCATGGCGAATCATGAAAGATGAAGAAATGTAGATCGAGGAAGATGAAGAGAGAAGAAAAGTAGAAAACCCTAGGAGAATGGTGAGGTGAATTTCGAAATTGAAATTATAGTGAAAAGGGAGAAAAAAAGTTGAAGCGTGATGGACGCGAGGAGACAGATTGAAAAAGAGAAGAGGTTGGAGGGAGGGGAATGTGGATGGTTTTTTTTAGCTACGGATAGAGTAGAAAATGTAGTAGTGAGTGTGGGAGTGGGGGTGAAAATAATGTGGAGAGAGAAGCATTAATGGAGACCCGTTACTGGAGAGGAGAGGGGAGAGTGGGTGTGAGAGAGAAGAGAGAGAAAGAGAGTGAGAGAGTGGGGTTTATGTATTTGAACTTTCAAAATACTGAAGAAGTGATGACATAAGGTTTTCTGGAACCTGGGCGGGCTGCTAGAGAGTGGTGTGGTGCGTGTGAAGGATGGTTACCACTATCTTCACACGTGTCACTCTGCCTTGGATGCTATTTTCTACTGTTTTTCTTCCTTTTTCTTACTTTTATCACACAAACAAGTAGTGAGATTTGTATTTTTCTCTAATAGTCAAATTTTAGTCAAATTTAGGGCGTAATAAGTTGGACATATCTATTCTGCCCGCATTTTAGTGGTAGGACAAGAATTTAAAGCATTTTAGTGATGGGATAAGAATTTAAGTTTGTATCTTTAAATGTGTTTGTCCTGTTTTAATTTTTGTGGGAAAAGAATTAATATAAATTTTATATTTTTATCTTAAAAAAAGTATAGTGCTTTCATGTCTAACCTATATTTTTAATTATGCTTGTTCTATTCCATTTTTTCTTAATGTTTTTATAGGATAAGTCTAAATGGGACGGACATATATGTTTGACATCTCTATTTAAATTACAACGTGATTTTTAATGTAGATGAATAATAAGCATAAAAAATCATACACATAATTGAGAGTATTAAAAATTGAATTTTAATAATAGTGTCCAATCTAAATAATTGTGTATCTATTCATTGTATTAACAATGCATTTTTATCTATTTTATTTATGGTATATTCTTTAAATATTACATTAAATATAATTTATTTGGAAAAAAATGTCAAATAAACTGAGGTAGTTCAAAATTTTCAAACAATGCAATTAATTATTGAAAACTAAAGTATTTATTGTTTAAATAAAATAAAAGTATCAGATTATCAACAAAAAAACTATTAGTTTCCATAAAACCTTCCTTATAATTAGATTTTTTTTCAAGTAATTTAATAATCATAATTTGACTTTTATCCTTTTCATCATATATTCTTGTATATCTATTAAATTATTAATTGACCTAGTTTAACACATCAATTGACTATTTATTAAATTTGAACAATATACTGACTATTAATAATTTATAATTTATAATTGTATTAGTGATTTACAATATAGATTAAGAGTTTTATAACGTACAATATATGACTTGAACATGTTTTTATAGGTAAGAATAATCTTTGAGTTGAGTTAGGTTCAACGATATTTCTTAATAAGGTATCGAGAATCATGTTTAAGATTCGGTGGGCCACATACTATCAGATTTCTACTATCGGATCACCCACTATTTATTTTTATACTCTAGATGTCAAATTCTAGACATAAGGGAATGTGTTAAGAGTCTCGCATCAAACAATATATGATTTAGACATCTCTTTATCAGTGGAGGCAGTGTCACCATTCAATTACATTTCTTAACCATATAGACATATTTTTATGAAATTAAATATATTTTAAAAATTAAAGATATATGATTCAAGTTTAAACTTAAAACATTTGACTTTTACCTTTGCTTTGTTTATATTTTATATTGGAGAGACTAAAAATTATTGGAGACTTTCAATAAATTTACTTTTTACACAGAACATGAATAAGTTTTATTTAGTGATACTAATATTTTTTTTCTTGTATAACATATTTAAATATTTATTATTTATAATGTTATTTTATCTACACCATGAAATAATCAAATGTATTATGAAAAGTCAATAACTAATATTACATTATTAAATTATAAAAGTGAAAAAAATAGGAACAAAATTTTTCTACTCAAACAATTAAAAAAAAAACTAGAGTATATAAGGAAAAATACAACTTGTGATGTTAGTAGGGGTGGCAAAACGGGCCAGGGTCCGCCGGGCCGCCCGCGCACCCGCCAAAAATTAGCGGGTTGGGTTAGGATTCTAGGCTCGTCGCTCGCCAAAGCCCGCCCCGCCAAAACCCGCCGCCCGCCCCGCCAAAGCCCGCCGCTCGCCAAAACCCGCTCTTCCTCCAAAACTCACTATTTTTTTAGTTAATTTTAGTAATTGCAATTTTTGATGATTTATTTTATACATTTATTTATAATTATATGTAATATTTTTTAAAGTAAATTTGTTAAAAAACTACTTTTATAAAAAATGTTTTAAAAAATAAGTGAAAAGTTTAATTAAAAGGTAAAAAAAAAACATATTAATCTATTAAAAAAAATATAAATAAAAATAGGCGGGTAAGCCCGCCGCCCGCCAACCCGTCATCTTGGCGGGGCGGGCATGATTTTGATGCCTATTTTACTTGGCGGGCATGCCCACCCCGCTCGTTTTTTGGCGGGCATAAGGCGGGGCGGGCGGCGGGCGGGGCGGGCGGCCCGTTTTGCCACCCCTAGATGTTAGGCTTGATTCCGCTAAAAACAAATGGCTAATACAGGATGAGTCATCTTATACACAAAGAGTTGAGTAATTAATAAATTAACAAATCATCTTATATATAACTCATGAGATAATTATTGACTACCGACCAAACATATATTTTTCTTAACATATAACCTATAAATTATATTTTTCTTTATTGTATCATATTCAATCGGTTAAAATTTAGTTGGATAAGATAAAAAATAATTTATTAATTTACCTTTATAAAATATAATTTAAAATTAAAATTATATATGACAAAATATAAATAAAAATTAATTTGATATTAAATTAAAATATTAATAAATAATTTTTATATAACGTTTATAATTGTCATAAAAGATAATTTTTTAACTTTATATAACATAAAAAATTAATATCTAATAAATTAGAATATTTAAAAATAAAATAATTATTAAAATTTTAAAATATGAATATTAGTTTTATTTTTTATCAAATTAAATATATTTTTTATAAGGGTGGTTTATATATATATATATATATATATATATATATATATATATATATATATATATATATATATATATATATATATATATATATATATATATATATATATATATATATGGGTGGCAAAACAGATCAGGCCCGTAGGGTCGCGCCATTTGATCCATCATTTTAGGTGGGTTGGACTGATTTCGGCTCGGTACCTTAAGTTGATCAAATCGTCTAACACGCTTAAATAAACGTGTCGAAACGGGAAGGATTTTGCCCGCGGGCTTTTTGTTAAAACTTTTTATTTTTAACCTAGAAATAAGATAAATTTAACGTTAAAAACAACACCCTTCCCTTCTATTTTTGATAAAAAAAAACTTGAAATTATGTTAAGTGAATTGTATTCTAAATTATTATCCATACAAATTGAATTATAATTGTAAGGTTCTTTCTCTAACTTTCTAATACATGTGTTGATTGAAAAAGCTTGAAATAAAAATAAAATAAAATTGTATGACATGCATAATTATAAAGTTCTCAATACATTAGCTCATATGTTTTCATTAGAAATAAATGTTGATTTTAAGAAAATGAAGGATTTGATTAGTGTAAACGTGTGACAAATTTAGGATTTAACAACTAAGGAATCGGTAGAAAGTCAGGTGTTGATGTTTTATGCACTACTATTTTATTCATTGTGATGTATTATGCAATGTAGTTGTTATCATTATTTGGATTGTGTAAATTCTTATTCCGATTCTTTTAGTTGTTAGTTTTTAAATAGCATTAGGATGATTTTTTTTATACATTTTTTTATTGTGCTTGAGTTTATTTCATTTTTTGTTGCGATTGATCTTTAAGACATGTTGAATTTCTATTTTGCGTTGTTAAAAAAAATCTTTTGTCGACCTCTTTGGTAATAATTAAAATTTTGTAAATCATGTAGTAAATTAAATTGTTAAATAATAAATAAATAAATAAAATGGCGGGTCGGCCTGCCAACCGGCCAACTCGTAAGTCAACAGGGCGGATTTGACTTTTGAGCTCGGACACTTAACTTGGTTCGCCCCGCTTTTGGACGGACTTAAATGGGGTAGGTCGCCCGCTTTATAACTATTAGATTGAAAAAAATTAATGGTCATGATGTGAAGTAAATCTTATTAACTTACTCTTGGAGTAAGAATATCCCTCATTATATATATATATATATATATATATATATATATATATATATATATATATATATAGGAGGGTTATATTGACTCCAAGAGTAAGTTACAATAACTTACTCCACATCTTGACCATTAATTATTTTCAATCTAATGGTAAAAAATAATAAGGAATAGTTTTCTCTTTCCACATTTAATGACTTATTATTTTTAACCATTAGATTGAAAATAATTAATGGTCAAGATGTGGAGTAAGTTAATATATATATATATATATATATATATATATATATATATATATATATATATATATATATATATATATATATATATATATATATATATATATATATATATATAGGGATATTCTTACTCCAAGAGTAAGTTATCAAGACTTACTCCTCATCATGACCATTGATTCTTTTCAATCTAATGGTTAAAATTAATGAGTAATATTTTCTCTCTCCATATTTAATTACTTATTAATTTTTACCATTAGATTTAAAAGAATCAATGGTCATGATGAGGAGTAAGTCTTGATAACTTACTCTTGGAGTAAGAATATCCCTCCTCATATATATATATATATATATATATATATATATATATATATATATATATATATATATATATATATATATATATATATGCTTATCTAACATATATAATATAATGCATGATTTTTTAAGAAAAAATGAAATTAATTACTCAGTAGTGTAAATGAGTTTTTTTTTTTAATTATAAATTTTTTTAACAATTTATAAATTTTAAAATATTTTAGTAAATACTTTGAAAAAAAATCGTTATTTTACAAGGGTAAATTTGTTATATATATATATATATATATATATATATATATATATATATATATATATATATATATTGTTCTGGACTGGGCTAAGGTTAGGCCCAACATAGTTTCGGCCCAGTAAATCTCAGAGGCTCAAGTTTCGGCCCGTCTTCACCATGCTCGGCAGGACTATCCTCGTGAACCGTATAACGCCCGGCAGGATTGCTCCCCGCGAGCTGACCGGCATCCGGCATGAGCACTCCCCGCGAGCACCCTCATTGCCGAGGACCCTGTGTAACACCCCAATTCTACCCAAAGCATTTAGGCAAGAAAATATCATAGTATTAAAATTTCATACAACACAATTAGGATGTTACACTAAGTAACCAAACAAACACCTAGAAAACAAACGGACATCAGCTATGCCAAAAGCATACAACACCTGCCAATAAAATGATACATAACACACGGAAGATATGAACATATATATATATATATATATATATATATATATATATATATATACATACGTATAGCTCTCACTCTCAAAGAGGAGTTTTCCAAAATAAAGTGTTTACAATACACAACGACACGTTATCACATATACATGTTCAAAAGAGTCATATACAAATAAATAACAATAGACTTCCGACTCCCCGGTGTTACATATCAGAGCGACCGACAAGACCAACTGGAGAACTACCTCTTCCAAAAGACTCCCAAAGCGACTAATATGCAGGATGCCACTCAAGCATCAAATCAGCAGAAGGGTGAGAATATAATTCATAATGAAAAGCATGATAAATATAGTAGTGCCAACAAGTATCATCAAGAATCATACAACAAGGTAATCCACTCATTTGACCACAATCGATATATAAGTAATACTACACATGAATGATAACATAAATTATAAAGACAGACAATGATGAATGAGACTCGACTATGCATATGCATGTGGTACCAAATCCGGAGTAAACTCCACCTTGTCATTATGACAAATACACCTGTCGAGCATTATGCTGGGACTTTATTCCACTCAGGAAGCCCGCAGGCTATTGTCATCGAGCATGTAGCTCCCACTGATGACCTCTTGCCACTCAGGCTAATATACCGTTACCGAGCATTAAGCTCCTACTGGTAACCAATGCCCGCAGGCCACCTGTTAATAGCATTCCGCCATTAACGTATTGAAATGTTATGATGCAAATATATGACTCTATTACACGACAACAACATCATCAACAATATAACACGGTCACATACTCACGTTACACCGTTTATACTCTATCCAAAAGGATACATCACCAATTAATAACATCGTTATCAATTACATCACACCATAATTACCACACAGGCATTAATAAGCACACACCACACATTCACCGTCAAAACATACTGGCCACATTGGCCTAAATGATCGCATGATTGCATCACATCAAATTAATATTGGCCATCGGCCCATAACTTCATCAATACATCATCAACAAGTTGTAATAACAACAATTCAACAATGGTAATACATCATTCTCATAACAACAATTACTTGCCATAAGGCCACACATCATGTTGACAACAAACAACCAAACATCGTTACATATCAAGAATGAACATTCATTAATACATAACCTATACGAACATGATCTCATGTTATCGGCAATTAATCACATACCTCGTACCAATACGATAACGTTCACACAACACATCATCATGACTTATCATGCACTAGTTCACAAAACCATTTATGAAAATCAACCAACCACTACTACATCCTACATCATCATATAGAGCATGGAAATAGCTTCCAAATGTTTCAAACGACACGTAAAATGAACACCCGAGTTGAAAGGCACGACTCTTCAAAGTTTGGAAAACATAAACTTACTTCATAAGTTAACCATACTTAGCTCTATCACTAAATCCTAATAAAAATAATAGGAGACTACATCCTATGAATCATTTAATTAGATCATAGTATAGTTCATTGCGTTAGCTTTCCAACGCTTCGAACGGCGACAAAATCGGAGTTACGGTTCAAGAGTTACGAAGTTTCAAAGTTTTGGAAAAATAAAATATGCTGTTGGCCGCTGAGCGGGCTCAGCGGGCCGCTAAGCGGAAATTCCAGAAACGGACCAACGAAAACTCCGCCCAGCGAACCTGAGGCCGCTTAGCGGACATGAGAAAAACCAGAAAAAACCCAGCACGAACAGAACTGTCTCTAGTCCCTTATACCCACCAAAACCACTCCAAAACATCATTATAACATCAATATAACACATACATACCATAGAAATAACCTAACATCAAACTTTTCATGGTTGATTCATCAATCTTTCTCAAAACCTAACATTTTCTTCAAACTCAATCAAGCCATGGAAATGGAAAAGAAAGCATGATCAATCATCATAACACAACAAGGATATCATTTAATCATCATACAATCATTCTCAAACAAACTTAGATCAAACAAAGACCACACAAGAAAGTTATGGAAATTGGAACAAGAAGAACAAGAACAAGAACAAGAACAAGAACAAGAACAAGAACAAAACTATAAGAATCATACATCCAAGATAAATTAGATTCACCCCCTTACCTTGGTTTGGTTCTTCATCTTCTCCAAAATCCCCTTCTTCACTTTCTCTCCATCTTTGCTCTTCTTCTTTCTCTCTTCCCTTTCTTTCTCTTCTTTTTCTTTCCACCCTTTTTCCTTTCTCACAAATATCTCTTTCTTATAAAGAAAATATCTACCCCGCGGAAATGACCAAAATGCCCCTATGCTCAAATATCGTTCAAAGGCCCCCAAAACGCGGAATATTACCTTAAATATGAAAACCTTCAATTAAATATTAGTCAGCCATCCCGAACTAATACCGACTGAAACGACTCCAAAAACGGTAAAATCCCAATAAACGTCACAAACGTCCAAATTAAGCATATACTTATATTTCCGGGCGTTACACCCTGCTCCTCGCAGGGCTCCTTCATATTTAATCCTCCGAATAATAGGGAGCAAACGTGGCCCCTAAAAGACCGCATCTCCCTTGAACTTCGGAGCGGTTAACTAGGACAGAGGGCACTCACGCACCTCCGATATTTCCGCTTAGGAAACCTGGCAGTCTCCTAGTTGGGCTTGGAAGTCCAACCCAGTAGCGAGATCATGGCCCAGCGTTGGGGGTTATAAATACCCTCTTTTACTAGAGGATCAGGTATTCACTTCTTACTCATTTTAACTCGTACTTGCACTCCTTTGCTCCTCTTCTCATTTTGGCATCGGAGTACCTTGCAGGTACACCCCCTCCTCATCCTAGAAGATCCAATTCCGAGCAGCCAGCGACGATTCTTCTGATCAGGTACGATCAGTGGCGCCGTCTGTGGGAAACGAGCTTCCCCTTCTTTAACAAAGATCAAAGCTAATCCATTCACGATCGTCATGGCTGACAACAACAACACCAACACCAACGTCCCAAGCGCTGATCCCTTCCACCTGCAACGGCTCATCGAGGAGTCCAACCCTGGGGGGACGAATCGACCTCGCCGGGAAGGGCAACAGCCTACCACTGATGGGCAAAGGGGACAGAGGCAGGAGGCCTCACAACCCAACAGAAGACAGCAACTTCAGAACGTCGAACAGGTTCAAAACGGTGGAAACATGCAACCTCAACCCGAGAACGGTCTCGAGCAGCCCCAGAACCTGAACGAAACTGACGCCAGAGACGGGCAGTTTGCTTCTTCATTCACTCATACCTCCGAGAGACGTAGAGTTCACAACGAAGACCAACAAGAGCAAGACAACATCCCCGAGAAAGCCGACTCCACCACCTTCCTCTTGCTCAAAGAACTGCAGAAGACAAACCGTCTCCTCCGGCTTCAAGGTGACCGCATTCATGAGCTAGAGAGGAAGCGACGATATCGTTCCCCCCCCCCCCGCGGAGACACTACCGATCGCGTTCCTACTCATCCTCGCGCTCACCACCAAGGAGGCATCGCCGACGCTCCCCATCCTCTTCGCGCTCCCCGTCGAAGAGGCATCGTCGTCACAGATCATATTCCCGCTCTCCAGTGCGAAAGAGCAGGAAGAATCAGAGACCCGAAACCACTGAAACCAGGAGCCTCTCACCCGAACAGGACCACCGAGGTCCCTCCAAGGCTGTGTTGAAACCCCGCGAGGATACCCCTCCAAAGGACAACCGCAAAAACTTGGGCAAAACACAGACGAAGTCCAAACGAGGCAGACACTCGACCTCCCCTGGACCTAGCGACGATGAGGATTTCCGCAGCCCCTTGTCCGAAGAAATCCGAAGAGCTCGCCTTCCTCGGGGGATGGAAAAACCACCAGTTTTGGACCAGTACGACGGAACAACTGGCCCTGATGACCACATTCGGAGCATCGAAGCCGTCATGGATTATCACGTCGTCCGGGGATCCATCAAATGCCGCATCTTTCCGACCACTCTCAGGAAAGGAGCAATGACTTGGTACAGGAAACCTTCGACCCAACTCCACCCACTCCTGGACCGAGCTCAAAGAACTCTTTTTGAGCCATTTCGCAGCCTCCCGTCGGCAACCAAAGTCGGAAGCGAACCTCGAGGCCGTGATCCAAGGACCCGACGAGCCCCTTCGAGATTACCTCGACAGGTTCATCAAAGAGTTCGTCCAAGTACAGACGGTCGATTACATGAAGAGATACCTCCTAGAACGAGGACTTCTCCCCGGAAGCGACTTCAAGAAGGCCATAAAAATCGAGAAGGTGCACACTATGAACTCCCTCCTCCGTAAAGCCCAAGCCTTCATCGCTTTCGAGGAAGGCAAAGCAGCTGCGATCAAAGCTTCGAGGGGCAACGATGTTGCTCGCAGCTCGAACCTCGATGACTAGGCTTTACATCGAAGACATGAAAAGAGGAAAGATGATAGGTCTCGCGATTCCAAAGAGCGCCGAGGACCTGCTGGTCGGTTCAGCGACTATACTCCCCTGAATGCCTCACGCGAGAAAATCCTGGCCGAGTGCAAGAGCACCTAATTCAAGAGCTCTAACATCAGGCCCCCGAAGTCGAACCCCACCAGGCCGGGGACCGACAAATCTAAATACTGCAAATACCACAAGAGTCATGGGCATCTAACTGACGAATGCATACATCTGAAAGACTCCATCGAGACTCTGATTAAAGAGGGTCGCCTGTCGAAATACACGAAGAAGGCAGAACCTTCCTGAAGAGAAGCCCCTCGGAATTCTGAAGACGGCAACTCCCCAGATAGCAGACCGTTACAAGTAGCGTTGTCCGTCACCCGACCAGAAGACTTCATTCCTTCAGTCGCAGTGACAACCGCCTTCAGCAGGTGGGAAGGTTTCCCGACCGCAATGGTCATATCCAACGGCGGGGATCCCGACTCCCTCACCATCAGCTCGGTGAAGAGAAAGTTCGACGAGTTGATCAGCGCCAACTCGGATCTCGGCCCTACCCTACAGAAATTCAAAGGGAAATCAGACCCGATCACTTTCTACTTGGAAGAACTGCCCGGCGGAGCTCCAAACGCCACGATCCCCCTACTTGTCCGAGCAAGGATGGCGAACTTTTACGTCCGACGAATCCTAGTCGACGAAGGGAGCTCGGTCGACATCATGTACTCCCACCTTTTCCAGACCCTCCAGCTAGACGACTCGCACCTCACTCCTTATGTGGGATCCGACCTCCAGGGTTTCAACGGGGCCACCACCAAACCTTGGGGTTACGTCGAGCTGATCGTCACCTTCGGGGAAGGGGAAGCTTCCAGGCAGGTCAAGACGAGATTCTTGGTGATCGACTGCAAGAACCTTTATAATTGCATCATCGGCCGCCCTACCCTGGCCGAACTCACTGTCGTCCCCTCAAACGTGCATCTAAAGATGAAATTCTACACAAAAAGAGGACGAGTAGCCACCATCAACGCCGATATCGAAGCCGCCAGAAGGATCTTCGACGCCTCGTAAAGGGCTTGCAACTAATCGCCCCTCCATCCAACTCCAACAAGAAGCCAAGGGCCGAAGATAAGCATCCTCGGGAAGAACAGCATCAACCAACAAACGTCAGCTCAGTCGACCTCGACGCTCATTTAACGGAAGAAGAACTGAAGAATGGCGAAGAGACGGGACCGAAGGCAACAACTCACCCCGTCCGACCTATCCCAGACGAAGACTTCGAGCTCATCCCACTGGGCGACAACCCTGACAAAGCAGTAAAGATCGGCAAGGGCATCCCAGATCTATCGAGGAAGCAGCTAGTGGCTTGTCTCCGAGCCAACGCCTACCTGTTTGCTTGGAGCGCAGCGGAAATGCCCGGACTCGACCCTGAGGTCGCCTGCCACCATCTCTCCATTGATCCAGCCGCAAAGGCAGTAGTTCAACGTAGGCGTCGGCAGTCTCCCGAGAAAGTGGAGGCTGCCGAGAAAGCTGTAAAAGACCTCTTAGAGGCAAATTTTATTTCCGAGGCCAGGTATTCAACTTGGCTCTCAAACATTGTACTAGTCAAAAAAATATAATGGAAAATGGAGAATGTGTGTTGATTATACTGATGTTAACCGGGCATGTCCCAAAGATGCTTATCTGTTACCTAACATTGATAGGCTGGTCGACAACTCGACCGGCTATAAATTATTATCGTTTATGGATGCTTATTCAGGTTACAACCAAACCCCCATGGCGAGGTGCGACAAGCAGTGCACAGCGTTCATGACTGAGTCGGGCAACTATTACTACAACGTAATGCCCTTCGGACTCAAAAACGCCGGAGCCACGTACCAACGGATGATGAACAAGGTGTTCCGAGGAGAGATAGGCGACACCCTCGAGGTATACATGGACGACATGATCGTCAAATCTCGAGAGGACTCCGATCACACCGCATATCTCGAACGGGTATTCGAGCAGGCCAGATCTTGCAAGATGCGCTTTAACCCAGAGAAATGCACCTTCGGAGTCCGAGCAGGCAAATTCCTCGGTTTCTAGTTAACCGAACGAGGAATAGAAGCCAACCCAGATAAATGCCGAGCATTCTCGGAACTCCCCACTCCTAACAATAAAAAATCCATCCAAGTATTAAACGGAATGCTCACGGCGCTATCCCACTTCGTCGCGAAATCCGCCCAGCACGCCCTCCCATTTTTTAAGTTACTACGAAAGGAAGCGACCTTTAAATGGTCCGAGGAGTGCGAGCAAGCACTATCCCACCTTAAGCAAGTGCTCTCAAAACCGCCCGTCCTCTCCCGACCTGGTGACAACAAGATCCTATATCTCTACCTGGCCGTCTCAAACGAGGCGGTTAGCGCAGCTCTGATCCGAGAAACTGAAGACGGACAGAAGCCCGTATACTTCACCAGCAAAGTCCTACAAGGGCCCGAGGTGCGATACCAACAAATAGAGAAAGTCGTGCTGGCCCTAATAACGGCGGCCAGGAGGCTGAGGTACTACTTCCTCGCCCATACCATCATCGTCCGAACAGATCAACCCATCAAACAACTCCTAAGCCGGCCGGACATGGTCGGAAGAATGTTGAGGTGGTCCCTCGAGCTATCCGAATTTGACATACAATACGAAGGTAGGAAGGCGCTGAAAGCTCAGGCGCTGGCCGATTTCGTAGCCGAGATGGCCTCAATCTCTAACTCCCCGACATCCACCAAAAATAAGTGGACCATCTATGTGGATGGCGCCTCGAGCAGCTCAGGGAGCGGAGCCGGCATTATCCTAGAAAACGACGAGGGGCTCATCATAGAAGTATCCCTAGTTTTGTCTTTCACCACGTCGAACAACCAGGCCGAATACGAAGCTCTCTTAGCGGGCTTACGACTCGCCGAAGACGTGGGTGCTCGGGAGGTCAAGATTTACACCGACTCCCAACTCGCCGCATCCCAAATTAGCGGCGATTACCAAGCCAAAAACGACATCCTCGCCGAGTACCTCACGCTCGTCAAGGATAAGATGAAAAGATTCTCAAAGGCAGAAGTCGAGCATATTCCCCGGGAGCACAACTCACGGGCCGACGTGTTGTCCAAACTCGCGAGCACGAGAAAGAAAGGCGGAAACAAGTCGGTGATCCAGGAAATCCTATCCAGACCGAGCATAGACAAAAGCGCACAAACCCTACAAGTGCTCGCCATCGGCGATGACCACTGCTGGATGACTCCGGTATATAACTACCTCACGAAGGACGAACTTCCATCCGACGCGAAAGAAGCCTCAGCGATCAAAAGGCGAGCCTGCTCGTACACTATCGTCGAGAACAAACTGTACCGACGAGGTTTCTCCATTCCTCTCCTTAAATGTGTCGATGCCTCGCAAGCACTCGAGATACTTCGAGAGCTTCACGAAGGGATCAACGGTCAACACCTCGGCGGCCGATCGCTAGCGAGAAAAGCCCTCAGGGCCGGGTATTACTGGCCGACCATGCAGCAAGACGCCAAGGAGCACGTCCAGAAATGCGATAAATGCCAGCGCCACGCCGACATGCACTTAGCTCCCCTAAACGAGCTTAAGTCTTTGTCCTCGCCCTGGCCCTTCTCCACGTGGGGGATGGACCTCCTCGGACCATTCCCAGTCGGGTCATACCAAAATAAATATCTAGTGGTCGCTGTCGACTACTTCACTAAATGCATAGAAGCCGAAGCGCTCGCAAAGATCACGTCTCAAAACGTACTCCGTTTTTATAAGCGAAACATACTTGCTCGATTCGGGGTACCGCAGGCTATAATAACCGACAATGGCACCCAATTCACTGACAAAAAATTCCAAGAGTTTGTGGCCAAGCTCGGCACAAAACAGCATTTCACTTCGGTCGAGCGCCCCCAGACGAATGGGCAAGCCGAAGCAGTCAACCGGGTCATCCTCCGAGGATTGAAAAGGAGACTCGGCGAGGCTAAGAAAGCTTGGGTCGAAGAATTACACAGTGTACTTTGGGCATATAGGACGACGCCCCACTCAAGCACGGGTGAGACCCCATTTAGGCTAACCTACGGCATCGAAGTCGTGATCCCCGTGGAAATCCGAGAGCCTTCTCGGCGCACCGAATCACCCCTCGAAGAAGAGCTCAACGACGAGGCTATGAGGGAAGAGCTCGATATGGTTGAAGAAATCCGAGCGGGGTCTTCCCTCCGAGAAGCGAAATTAAAACAACAGATAGCTCTTCGCCATAACGCCAAAGTCATCAAGCATGAATTCGAAGTCGGCGCCCTAGTGCTCCGCAGAAACATGAAATCTCACGCGAGGGCAAGCTAGCCCCAAACTGGGAAGGCCCATACCGAGTCTACGATAAAACCGAGAATGGAGCCTATTACCTCGAGAACCTTCTCGGCGAAAAACTTGCTCGACCTTGGAACGCTAAAAAACTCAGACGCTATTACAGTTAGACACAACCTAACACTCCCTGGCTACTCCTACCGAACACATGAGCAAGCCTGGCACGGACCCGCGTCATGGTACGAACGCGTATGCTCCACGACAGCAACGGTCGAAACTCCCAATCAAAGGGTAAGACCGACCACGCGGCGGACCCTACACCTAGGCCCGCCGAGGCAGTACCTGCATGGCAGAACCCCAGCTCGCGATGGGACCGTTCACGCCGCGAGCACTTGGCCCCGACCGCGGTCTCGTGCTTGCTAATAGCGCACACCTGCTTTGCGCACCCAGACCGTACACTACACGCCTGGGCAATCTATCTCGGCCGAGCATAATCAATAAGCAAAATATTCCTAAGTATTGGAACGCCTCCCCGGAACAAACACAACCCGGACCCATAAGCATGCAACAATAAAATTCCAAAAGGATAAACAAGCATGGATAGCGAAATAGTAAAGCGTTAACTGCCGACCAAATTGGCCGGCAATATCCAGATATTACAACAAAATGTCGGGCACGCGGGCCCCAAAAGTTATCCGGGCATAGCCCAACAAACAAAAATGGCACGCAGGCCGAAGAAGAAAGGCACGCAGGCCCAAAGTAAAAACTGATTATTCTTCGCCGTCGGGAGATTCGGGCACCAACACCCCGTCCACAATCTTCGAAGTAAGCCCGATGTTGTCCTCCTTCAAACCAGGGTTCAGAAGCTTCAGCTGACGAACTGCACAGTTGAACCTAGCTTCAGCCATCTCGGCAAGGCTCATCTTCAGGCCGTCTATCTTCTCCACGAGCTCGGCCCTAGACTTTAGAGCAGCCACATCCGGGAGCTCGTCAGCCGAGGGCGCCCACTCTAGCTGAAGATTGGCGAGCTTCTTCTTCTCCGCTGCAATCTCCCCATCCTTCTGCTTTAGAGCCGCATCGATTTTCTTCTTCAATTTCTCCCGGTCGGCCTCCATGGTTTTCACCTTATCCTCGGCAGTCTTCCTAGCCGCCTCCGCCTTCTTCAAAGCCTCAGCAGAAACCGAGCCACTGCTAGCAAACACTTGGGCCATTCCCATAACCCTCATCACAGCAGCACCGTCGCTCGCTAGCTGCTTGAGGAGGGCGGGGGATCCCATCTTGTCCACCCGATGAGCTTCGTCCGGGGAGACCGCAAGGGGAAACTTCTCGAAGTAGCCACCATCTTTGAAGCAAGGAGGAAGCACAAATGCACGATCAGACCCAAGACTCGACCCCTCTTCACAGATCCCCTCAGAGCGAGGCCTCTTCGGAGTCTTTTCTCCTTCCGCGGGTACCAGGGGAGAACCATCCGAACCTGCGTTGTCGCCGGTACCCACCGTTCGGGCTTTCTTCTCCCGAAGCTTCCTCGCATCTTGAGCTACCATCTTCAAGACCTTATCCTCCTTCACCGGCATGGCATCTACAAAGGAAAACAAAAAGGTTAGCAAAAACACCGAGCAGAAGAAACAAAACAAAATAAGTAGCCCTAATACGACCTAACAGCGCACGGGTCTCCTTTGGAGTTTGACAAGATAACAGGGCCTTAGTGTTGATGGCCCGCGCCTCTACCTTCGGCACGCCATTCTCATCCAAGACATGATCCCCTTTCTTCGTCACCCACTGCGACATGGTGAAACCGTCTACATACTTGCAGAGCACCGAGTAGGAGGCCGTGTCCTGCTCGTCCAACTCCCCATCTTCCCAAGCATAATTTTTGGGGGGGTTCATAAAGTGGCCTTTCCACCAGAAAAACGGGAATGCAGTACAAAACTCCTTCACCACCTGCCCATCTTCATCCCTCTCCAAGTCGCCGGCTTCATCCCGCATCTCCACTGTGTCGGACACAGCGGAATAGGCCACCGGGCTGTGCGGACGGACGATGAAGTACCGATCCTTGAAACCTTTTACTGAGTCGGTATACATCCCAAAAAGCTTTCTATGAGCGTTCCTAAAAGAAACCCAGCTATAGCGCCCGTCCTCCGTCTGTCTCTGGACCCGGAAGCAACGGCCGAATAATGCAGTCGTGGCACCGATACCCAGGTAATCGCACACAATCTCGAATGCCTGCATAAAGGCAAAGGCGTTCGGATGCAGTTGAGATGGCGCCAGAGCAAGAAACGCCAACAAAGAAGTCTGGAAGCCGGAGAAGGGCAAGCGAAAACTAAGCTCCTTGAACACATGTTCGTACATAGCAAAACCGTCCCCGTCAAACCGAGAACATATGCACTCATCTCGGGACGGACAGCCTAGTTGGTAATTCAATTCATCATCATCTCCCCGGACCTCAATCTCCCTAAAAGCTCCGTGTAAGGATTCGGTATAGCGAGAGACAACCGACATAGGTTCGTCGGCTACCCAGTCGAGGTCGACCGTGCATTCATAACTAAAGAGCGGCATTGGGGAAACCCCTCCCTCGGCGTCCGAACCGGTGGAATCTGCGTGGTCCTCCTCGGCTGCGGCGGGCGAGTTTTGAACTTCGATAATTTCAACATCAGAGCTGCTCGCCATCGTCTCCTCCGACTCGCTAGCCCACGAGCCAGATTCCGAACTGGATCCCGAATTGGCACTCGAATCAGATTCACCTGCATTCAGAAGGAAAAAATGAATTCGATAGTTCATCAAATCCACCCTTCCACCGCAACGCAAGCGGAAGGGTAGAGCAGGATCAGGAGAGCCCCCGGCTAAACCCCCATCGAGGAAGAAAGCGTCCGTCAGCCGAGGACTCACGCCAAAACTTAACGAAAAGGAACGTGGTTGCGGCATTCAGATCTTAAAAGCCACGAGGACCTAACCACGAACGTCATCTGATCCACAAACTAACCCCCGGGCATCGCGTAGATAATCCGAGGAGAAAGTAGCGACTGCACACAGAATTCAGCCGACATAAATGGTGAGAACAGCGAAAATACGCAGTCGCAAGCTCTCGAAACCCTACGAAAAAGACATAAAAACGACGAAGAGATTCGTAAGCATAATTGAAGACATATTAACGAAGACTAGAATGAACTCCTCGGCGAACGATAGCTGTTACCACAAACGATGGGATGAACAGCTGATTCCGGGGATCGTCTACCTGAAGCCGAGCGCGCGAGCAGAGAGAAAAAAACGCCTAAATGTGGAGACTTGCCCCTTTTTATAGGGAAAACGCTCGGAAGGCGAAACGTCGTGCCCCCTGACATGCGCCGCCATCTAGACCCTAGGCCATCATTGCCTATGCCACGTTAGCGCGTGTTACACACGCGCGACTTTTCGATCCAACCCACAGACCACTTCATCCGAGCACACCCACTAGACGAGGACCCATCCCGCCGGGGCTGAACGTCGTCACTAAGGCCGAACATCATCAAAGTCACAGCTCCTTGACCAGAAGGCTCCGACTTGGGGGGCTCATGTTCTGGACTGGGCGAAGGTTAGGCCCAACATAGTTTCGGCCCAGTAAACCTCAGAGGCCCAAGTTCATCTGTAACCCACATCTGGGTCTAGGATGCCCGTCTTCACCATGCTCGGCAGGACTATCCTCGTGAACCGTATAACGCCCGGCAGGATTGCTCCCCGCGAGCTGACCGACGCCCGGCGTGAGCACTCCCCGCGAGCACCCTCATTGCTGAGGATCCTGCTCCTCGCAGGGCTCCTTCATATCCAATCCTCCGAATAATAGGGAGCCAACGTGGCCCCTAAAAGACCGCGTCTCCCTTGAAATTCGGAGCGGTTAACCAGGACAGAGGGCACTCACGCACCTCCGATATTTCCGCTTAGGAAACCTGGCAGTCTCCTAGTTGGGCTTGGAAGTCCAACCCAGTAGCGAGATCATGGTCCAGCGTTGGGGGCTATAAATATCCTCTTTTACTAGAGGGTCAGGTATTCACTTCTTACTCACTTTAACTCGTACTTGCACTCCTTTGCTCCTCTTCTCATTTTGGCATCGGAGTACCTTGCAGGTACACCCCCTCCTCATCCTAGAAGATCCAATTTCGAGCAGCCAGCGACGATTCTTCTGATCAGGTACGATCATATATATATATATATATATATATATATATATATATATATATATATATATATATATATATATATATATATATATAAAATACATAATAAGTCCTATCTTATCTATATCATATCCTATATTTTTTCTACTTTATATCATAACTTTTTCAGGTTTTATATCTTCTTATGTATTTATCATATCCTTATCATATCCTGCGCACAAATGAGCCCTAAATTTTTTTTAAAATTAAGATCATTTTGATCAAAGGATCATTTTCCATAAAAGTAATTATCAATTGTCAAATTGAAGTTTAACTAATTAAATTTTTAAGCTGTATTTTTTAGATTTTAGGGTTTAATTAGTAACTTATAATTGCAAAATAAACGATAATTCACATAGTAATACCTTTTATGAAATAAAATATGAATAAAAAGGTTTTAAAAATTAAATATATTTGATTAAATATTATGACTAAATAAATTTCAGGTTCAATTAAACGTTTCCCCGTGTGATATATAGGTAGATTTTATTAAACTATTATCAATAATTTTAAAATAAATGTATAAACAAAATTGACTAGCTTTAAAAAATATTAATTCAAATTTTAAATTAAAATGAAATTAATCAAGGATCTTATGAATGAGAATGAGAATAAATTTGTTATAAGTTGATAGGAGCATAACACTACATTGTATAAAAGTTACAAAAATACTTTTTTTAAATTGTTTCTTTTTTTTAATTAAAAAAGTTATATATATATATATATATATATATATATATATATATATATATATATATATATTACTGTGAAAATAATATTTGTTAAATGAATTTAATACCTTTTCATCAAATAATATCATCTCTAAATAAAATTCAAAGCATAAGCAATAAAAATATGGGTTAATGAACTTTTTGGTCCCTCTAAATATTGCAGATTTCGTTTTTAGTCCCTCTAAAATTTTCCTTTAAGAAATCGTCCCTTCAAAATTTTTCGTCTAAACTATTGGTCCCTAATGTCAAATTTGCTAGAGATTAGCTACGACTTTAGCCACCGATTAGCTACGAAATTTGACGTTAGGGACCAAAAATTCAGAAGAAAAATTTTGAAGGGACGATTTCTTGAAGGAAAATTTTGGAGGGACTAAAAACGAAATTTGAAATATTTAAAGGGACGAAAAAGTTCATTAACCCATAAAAATATATATGGTCTTAGTTTGAAAAACAAAATACGTGAATCTAAATAGTTTCTTTATGAATGGCTAGTTTTCACACATATTTTTTATTATTGATATTATTATTTTCATCAAATGGTCTTGCCATTCTTTTCCCCTTAAATTTTGTTAGAAAAGCCTTAAAAACAAATCCATTTAATATAAATATACAAATAAAGTAATAAACATTGATCCAAAAAAAATTACATTACATAAGATATTTTTTACTTTATTAGTTACAATGTCTGAAAAATAACTTTAAAAAAAGTTAAGTAAATTGAAAAAAACACATGAGATACTTGTTTATCAAAGAGATTATTATTTGAAATTTTACCCCAAATGAAAGACATGAGCAAAACTATTTAATTATTCAATTGAAATTGAATTAAAACAACTATAATCCAATAGCAAATAAACTCCAAAACAAATAAAATATACTTATTAAATTATTATGCATTATTTTATATTTATTATTATTATTATTATTATTATTATTATTATTATTATATAATGCATATGTATTATTCTTATTATTATTAGGTTAAATTATAGTTTAGGTTTCCTAATTTTGCTTGATTCGCGAAATTAGTTCTCATATTTTTAATTCAAATAAATTTTCTTTCTTTATTTTAAATTCAAACAGTTTCAGTTATTATTTCCCATTTTTCTTAGAAAATCGATGAAATTTTTGTTTTTAACTTATATTTTTATTTATAAAGCTCAACAATATGTTTATATACGACGATTTATCTTGTTTCATAAATAAATTATCATTTAAAAAATATAAACTTCGTTAATCTTAAGTGCAAAAGCATGAGAGAATGACCAAAACTGTTTAAATATAAAAGGAATCAAAATTGTTTAAAATTTAAAATAGAGGACTAATTTTGTGAATCAGATAAAATAGAGAGACCAAATTTGTAATTAAGTTTTGTTATTATTGGGAGTTATTTAATAAAGGACAAAACTTAGGTACAATTCTTTAGGTGTGGTTTTTACTATTTTCCAAAGAAAATATGACAAATATACATAAATATGATTTAGTGAGTGAAAATAGGAGAAATTTGCATACGTGTAAGAGGAAATTATACACTTGTCACATTTTTATTGGAAAATAGTAAGAACCACACCTAAAGAATTGTACCTAAGTTTTGTCCTTTAATAAATTAATTTGAGAGAAAATAATCTTGGTACTTCGAATGACCTTCATAAGCTTGATTTTGCATCTTCCTTCGAACTGACTTTCCTCTTCAGTAACTTTCATCTCATCTTAACCGTGAAATTTCTAGTTAACACTACCACGTTAGAGTTTGTAGATATTTGTGTGTTTGGGCTCGAGTACTGAGATGTATGATCCAAAATATGGCCACAAGCACATGCCTATTCAGAATCGGGTTTGTAGCCTGTGTTCTTGGTCAGTCCATAGCTTCTTAAGCATGAGGACATGTAAGGGTGAAAATATTTAGAATGTAATGGTGTTCAACTAGTCTCCCAAACATAAGGCTTGTAAGGGAAAATAGTTTAAAAATATTAATTTAATCCACCACCCTCATTCATGAGTCGTGTAAGAGTAAGGTGCTCAAAACAGACGTCCTTTGGGTGAGTATTCAAAATGTGTTATTTCATTTTTAGGTGTAGTTATGCGTGATGTGAATCGTTGTATTGGGTTTTACTATTATGGGAGTGACTAAGTATGGTAACCTCCATTTAAGAAATAGTGGTGGTGGGTCCATGATTTGAATGAAATTTAAATACAAGCAAGTATTGTTTCATATTCTCATGTCTTTATAGAAGATGTGTCGCGTAGGTTCTATTCCAATGTATTTGACCTTTATGTCTAAGGAGGTGTTTTCTGACTCGACCTTTCAGTGTCGTATTTCTATTAGGCAGATTTTTTTAAAGGTTGCAACCTTGTTCACAAAAGCAAAATATTGAAATTACATAGACATAACATAAACTTTTTCAGTATATAAATTTGTTCATGATAACTAAAGCTATTCTTGCATAGGCCATGATGCTTGAGAAGAATTCCCAATTTCTATTGCATCCCCAACTTTTGTCTTGTTACTCTTCTTCTTTCCCTTTGTATTTTTTGACTTTTTTGTATGGCGATTTCCGCTGGCCTCTTGTACTTACAGGTCCTCATGTTATGCCACATGTCTCCATAATTACGCCCCATGGACCCATGCCTCATTGGTCATGTTACTAAAATTCTTGTGACGTCTGATTGTCTTTCTCATCAATGGGGGACTGATTTCTAATTGACCGTCTAAAGATTGTAGTTTAGGTCCATTTGCAGGCTAGATGATGTGTGAATAAGTCTTTTAAAAAGTAGATTTCCTGCATATAATAACAATACATAAGCAATACTTTTGACAATTAAACTGTAGATGTAGTTTCTCTAAGATTGACATGCATTTTGGTAAAACCAACCTAGCAGGAACATGTTGAATAAAATGCCATATCATATAGATTTCAACATGTCAAACAAGAAGTCAGAACATGATCGATTCAATCGGAGATATTCGTTAGTTTTCACGCTTTCTATAATTGAAGACAATTTAGGAAAGGTTAGATTGAAAACCTAATTTCTTGGAGATCAAGTAACAGACTTTGTGCAGCCTCTTTGCTACAGTTTTAAGCCCAACTCAGTCAATACTAATTCTATAAATAGACTAGCCTAAACCTATTTTTAAGTGGAACTGATATTTGTATTTTTTGGGTTATAGGAATCCTTATTTTGGTTGTGCTGTAAGTTCCATGTTTTGTTCATTCACAAACCTGTAGGTATTGAACATTTTAATCTTTGAAGCTATTAAGCAAGGAGTGTAGTGTCAGTTCTCATAAGCTTTTAAGCATTGAGAATTATATATCGTGGAAGAGTATCTTCTAATGTTAATTATTTCTGGTGTTTGTCACGGGTTGTGACTGTGGGGATTTGAGGAGGGCCTCATACCTAGGTGAGTCTTAAGTAGAAGTCATATGAAGGGTAGTGATTAAGTGAGAAGTTGTAAACAGGGAGTTTAACTTCGAATTGATACTACCGTGCATTGATTTCATCCTTAGCTTGGTATCCCCTAGAGTGCAAAGGTTGTTCCGAACTAGGTAAACAATTTATTGTGTCTTTTACCTTTCTATACTATTCCTTGTTACTTCTACCATCTTGTTCCATAGTATTTAATCAACAAATATTTGTGTCGTGACATCTCATTCGACATCACCTATCTGATACTAGAACTCCAATTGGTATCAGAGCAGGCATCCTGCTCTGTATCTGGGTGAGATCGGGGGAAATTACTTTCTGGTACAATGGACAAGGAAGGGGGATTTTTGAACAGACCACCTGTTATGGATGAAAGCAATTATGACTACTTGAAACCCTGTATGCTGGCCTTATTGAAATCCATAGACAACAGGGCTTGAAAGGAAGTTTTGAAAGGTTGGAAACATCCTATCATTGTGGGAGCAGATAAACAACTCACTACTGAGCTAAAGCCTAAAGAAGACTGGAGTAAAGAAGAGGATGAACTAGCTCTTGGAAATTTTGAAGCCTTGAATGCCATATTCAATGGAATTGACAAAAACATCTTCAGATTGGTGAACACATGTGAAGTAGCCAAGGATGCATGGGAAATTCTTAAAACAGATCATGAAGGCACTTTCAAAGTGAAGATGTCAAGACTCCAGCTACTAATCACTCAATTTGAGAATCTGAGGATGAAGGATGATGAAAGTATTCACGACTTTCCTATGAATGTTCTTGAGATAGCTAATGATTCTAGTGCGTTAGGAGAAAAGATACCAGGTGAGAAACTGATGAGAAAGATGCTCAGGTCCCTTCCCAAGAGATTTGACATGAAGGTAACTGCCATTGAAGAAGCTTAAGATATTAACCGGATGAGGTTGGATGATCTAGTAGGATCTCTTTAGACGTTTGAGTTGAGCATCAATGATAGAGCTGAAAAGAAGAACAAAAGCATAACCTTTGTAGCCAACACTAAAGATAGAAAGGAGGAATGTGATATGGGTTCAAATGAAGGAATTTCCAATGCTATAGTACTTTTTGGGAGACAATTTAACAGGATGATAAAGCATATGGGCAAGAACCCAAAATCAAATGTCCAGAACAACTCATTTGACATTCATAATTCAAATGATGCTGAAATAAGGAAAGCTAAAGAAAAGTCCTCTCAAGAAAAAGGTGTACAATGTTATGAATGTGAATGTTTTGGACACATCAGATCTTAGTGTCCTACATACCTTAAGAGACAGAAGAAGGGCCTATCAGTAACTTGGTCTAAAGAAGACTCTAAAAGTGACCTTGAACACGAATCTTCCAAACATGTAAATGCTTTAACAAGCATATGGACATCCGATGGAAACTCTGGTGATGGTGATTCATCATATGATGAACTAGCTGCATCATACAGAGAACTGTATCTCCGAAGTGCTGAATTGTATCAAGAAAGGGAGAAACAAAAAGGTTTATTAGGCCAACTGAATGCAGAAAAGAAACAACATTTGAGAATTATCTCTGGGCTGGAAGAAGAGGCGGCCTCTCTAATGTTTGAACTTAACAAAGTTCAAAAGTATGTTAGAATGTTTAATAATGGGTCTGACTCGCTTGATGAAACTCTTCAAGTGGGAAGAATGACAGGAGGCATGAATGGCCTAGGGCTCAATGATAAAAAGAATTTAGCCCTAGATTCTATTCATCCCAAGAATGGATCAAATATGTTAAATCAAATGTATCAACATCTTAACAAGAAGAGTATGGTATTTGCCTCGATCTCGGAAAACTCAAAAATTAAATATGGAGTAAGTATTGAGTACAAGCGAAGTATTATATTCCTATGATTCGGACTTTATTCTAGTAAAATTTGAAGGATAGAAAAACACTTAGAAGGGGGGGGGGGTGAATAAGTGTGACTTCAAAAACTTGTAAGATAAAAACAATGAACACAATTATTTTCATCCTGGTTCGTTGTTAACTAAACTACTCCAGTCCACCCCCTTAGAATGATTTACCTCAACTGAGGATTTAATCCACTAATCCAACTGATTACAATGGTTTTCCACTTAGATAACTTCTAAGTCTTCTAGAGTCTACTGATCACAACTTGATCACTCTAGGAATCCTTTTACAATCAATGTAAAAATAACGTTTACAAGAGTATGTTTTGCTTCAAATAAAGCTGTAATCACAACTGTGATATTTCTCTTAAGTTCTAAGCTTAACACTCACTAAATATTACAAGAGTTTGTGAGGTTGAAGGTGAAGTTCGTGAGTTTTGAATTTGACAGCGTTTCATTATTTTGCACAAGTGTTCTCTTGCTACTTCTGATCAGAACTTCTATATATAGGCGTCGAGAGAAGATGGCCGTTGGGTTGCATTTAATGTTTTGCGTTAATAGTACAGCTTTGCATTTAATGTTTCACACTTTTGTCAACTACCTCGAGCCATGCTTTTGCTGCTTTTACTGACTTTGCCTTTTGTAGCTTCTAACGTTCCTTTTGTCAGTCAGAGATTAGACTTAATAGCCTGTCATCTTGTACTTGCTTCTGGACTCAGATTTGTAGATAACAACGTTTGAATATCAGAGTCAACAGCTTGGTGCAGAGCATCTTCTTGTCTTCTGACTATGAAGAGCTTGAGCGTGATACCATTCAGAACTTCAGTGCTTTTGCTTCTGACTTCATGTTCTTCTGATGCTTCATAGTTCATGTTCTGATTCTGCTTGACCATCTTCTGATGTCTTGCCAGAGCATGTTCTGATGTAGCCATCCAGAACCTTCTGAGTCAGTGCTTCTGAGTGCTGCTTTGTGCATACTCTTTATATATCTCCTGAAATGGAAAATGCAAAGGATTAGAGTACCACATTGTCTTATACAAAATTCATATATAATGTTATCATCAAAACATAGAATATTGATAAGAACAAATCTTGTTCTAACAAAATTTTATGACGAAGATCAGGCTGACAGTGCTGTTGATAGAAACAATACCTCTGAAGAAGTTTGTTGCTTGGAAAATAATGTCTCCTAGCTAAGTGACAAGAAAAATTGTGTCACTTTTCCTATGGATGAAACTGTTGGTGCTCAGCAAATGGTGTCTAAGGATAATGTTCCTCTAAATGTCATGAAATTGTCATGCGACAAATCGAGTGTCCTCAATACTACCAAGGATCCTAGTCAATCTATGAAAATCAAGAACATCAATATAAGGCATCATCTCAGTTGAGAAACTGGGGAGATCAGGATCGTGACTCTGGCGCACGGTAATACTAAAAGGGAGCTTGCTATTAGTCCTCCAAAAGGCCTTAATAATACTCATCTCAAGAGAAAACTTGGGGTATGTATTCATGAATAATTATAGCAATTACTTCAAGAGTTGTATCTGCAAGTGAAAGAGCTGAAGATGCTGAATTTGGTACAACTTCAACTGGTACTATTTGAGGAAAAGGAGCTTCTACTGTGGTTGGTGAGGCATGACTGTTGCACCCCAAACTTTGCTCTCCCAATTTTACTTCTAATTGGCTTAAGCCTCACATCCATATGCATACTTCCATTAGACCATCTAACACATCATGCATTTATACATTAAGGATAATCTTTGGTCATTAAATCAGTGGTAATGTATTGAAGGCATCAAATGGATTAGGGTTTATTTCCCCATTCATGTAGTAATCAAGAGGATATTTCTTATGGAGTTTGGTCACAAATTATTTGGTTCACTGCTTGAATTATAAGTTATAGTGCAATACTTGGTAGATTCATTTGGACAAAGATGCTAGCCTATTACAAGTCTTATGAGATTTGTGGTTCTTATGGTGATTGTTTGAAAAAAAAAGATTTAAAAGCTTTGTTGACCTTTTGGTTATTAATGTGTATAAGTGAGAGAAGGCCTTTGGAAGTTATTTGCAAAGATTTTGACCAAAATCCATCTCAAGTCTTTAGGGCTTTCATCCCATGGTTCAGGCATGTTTGGAAGTTGCTAATGGAAAGAAATATTCAAAGAGTCAAATTCAAAAGGAACAAATTGGAGGGAAAATACAAGTGCTCATTATTTGAAAAAAGAAGTCATTACAAAAATACAATTCCATTACAAATCCATTACAAAGAGAGTACATAGAAAATTACACAAAAAATATACATTTCCCATTTGTTGACTTTTTACTTGCCGTTGACTGTTTTAGGTCAACTGTTGACTTCTGGTCAATAGTCGACTGTTGACTAGAACTTTGACCAGACCCCTGAACGTATCTCTCTTCAATTCTGCAAACCATTTCCACATTTCATTCTTCATGTGATCTCATCTTCACCATAATACTAAGTGACCTCATTTTTCACCTCATTTAGCCATGGTCCTCACTTGTAAATAATACCCCTTTGTCCCACGGTGGGCGCCACTTGTTATGAAAATGATAAGGTTAAATTCACTTTAAGAAATTTGATGTGTGCGGACAAAGAACACATCAACTAAAATAAATAGCCTTCAACAATAATAACCAATAAACAATGAATTTGGCCGATGAAGATAGAATAAGGTGATAAACACAAAAGGTTTGATTATCGAGTTCGATCAAGAATTAAGTTTGGCATTGTAGAACAAAATTAAGTTTTATAATATCTGATTGGATGTGAATCAATTGTTGCATGGGATCAAGAATGATGTGATGATATCTATAAACAATTTTTAAGGAACAATGAATTTATTTAATCAAGAGTTCAAAATAATAAATATTTTTGGGGAAACATGTCATGGCCTAAGCACTCCTAATATCATTTAAGTTAACAATATTTCTCAAGTATTAGACCAAATGTAACACTGATGATGCCTCCGAGAGATCTCATGGAACATCTAGTTTTATGAATCTTCAAATACTATAATAGTGTGTTTCAATGAAGAATTTTAATTAGAGGTAGAAAAACGGGGCCAACCCGTCATGCATGTCCGTTTTGCCTGCACTTTTTGTGGGGGGCCAAGGTTTTAGGCCCGCATGCTCTAATATGAAAGTTTGCAATTTTTAGACTTAAAAGGAGCAATGTCCGTGCCCACACTTTTTTTTTGCGGGGCGGAGTAAGATTTTAGGCCCTCCCCACAACAAAGTCTGCCCAGCCTCGCTCCGTCTTTGTGGGCTTTTGCTGGTGAGTGTAAACGGGTCGGGCATGCATGTTTGCCCCCCTGAATTTTAATAAGGAAAAGTATTTTTTTTAAGGGAATTAAAAATGATTTGACCAAAAGTCATTGTTTGGATAAAAAATATGAATAATTGTTAAAATTATGTAAGTTTATAAAGTATTTTACTAAAGCTAAATGACATAAAAAAGTAAAGAATTTGTAATTGCTTATTCCATCTATATAATGCGAATGTTAAATTATTTATTATTAATTTTTCAAAAATTGAAAGATAGTCCTCATATTTTATGAAAATTTTAAATTCACCCATAAAATTTTCAAAAAAAATGCAAAGAAGTCCTTAATAATTTTTAAAATTTTCAAATTGGCATCTTTAAATTTTCAAAAATTACAAATTGATCCCTATTTTTTGTATTTTAAATTTGGCCCCAAAGTTTGAAAATTTATGAAAATCACCCCCAAAAGTTTAAGAATGAATTATTTTAATACTTCATCCAAACAAAAGAATTTTAATAATGAATAAATATCAATTGAATCATTTAGATTGTTTAGAATTTTAAATTCTATAAAAATTCCCAATTACCTCATCCATGTTGGAGTTCATACCTCCATTCAAGCACAAGATGAAAAAGATGAAGATGAAAGAAGAGAGAGTGAATAAACATTCTAACAAACTTTCTCAAAATAAAAAACGGTTACAGTCACTACCAAACTGAATGTGATTCATTTTATATACTACAACTCAAATTCAAATGCATCTCAAATTAAAGCTAAATGCAACACCAAATGAAATGCAAATACAACTACAAAGTTGAATTTGAATTTGTTGTGAAAAATGATGTCAAGAACAAAGTATAAAATAAGGGATGAATAAAGGACAAGGAAGAAGAGGAGAACACAAATATTGGTTATAACTGCTATTCTTTTACTTTCTCTTAAAACAAGATTACAAGTTTACAAGTTTACAAGAATAACAAATAACCTCTCTCACCCTAAATTAGGATTTGCAGCTTTGCAATGATGAGAGACTAGTATGCTATTTATAATAAAACCTAACATACTAACTAATGGGCTTTTTCCACAAGGCCCATTACACAAGCCAACTTAATAAACAAGCTAACTTAAAAAATTAGGGTTTAAACACTAAAACTTAATTTAACATGCTAACAACCCTAGCATCTTCGACACAAGCATGTGAACAACCTTCGACTTCATGCTTAACCCTGTCGAACCAATAAGCTACCCTTCGGCCATATCCTCCAATTGCTGCTTTACCATCTTCACCCAAGGCTCCACCATAAATTAGGACTCTTTTCAGAGACCCATTTATGTACCTTAAAATCCACTTCAATGCTTGCCAGTGAGCCTTTCCAGGATTCGCCATGTACCTGCTTACAAGACTTACTGCGTATGCTATGTCGGGTCTAGTACAGACCATAACATACATCAAAGAACCAACTATATTAGAATATGGGATGCTATTCATATAGGCTCTTTCGACATCAGTACTGGGACACTGATCAATACTCAGCTTGAATTGAGGGTTTGTTGGAGTCACAACTGGCTTCGAATTCGACATACCAAACTTTTCAAGAATCTTCCGTAGGTATGCCTCTTGAGATAAACATAACTTAGACTTCTTTCTATCTCTTCGAATGTCAATTCCAAGAATTTTGGAAGCAGCTCCCAGATCCTTCATATCGAACTTCTTATTGAGTTCAGCCTTCACCCTCGTCACATCTTCAACATTGTTGCTTGCTATGAGAATATCATCCACATAAAGAAACAAAATAACAAATGAATTACCAGGTCGAAATCTGAAGTAAACGCAGTGGTCGAACTGACTTCTAATGAAACTTATGCGTGCCATGAACTTGTCGAATCTCCTATTCCACTGTCGAGGAGATTGTTTCAGCCCATACAAAGATCTCTTTAACTTGAACACATAATCTTCCTTCCCCTTTTCGACATACGATGTCAAGAACAAAGTATAAAATAAGGGATGAATAAAGGACAAGGAAGAAGAGGAGAACACAAATATTGGTTATAACTGCTATTCTTTTACTTTCTCTTAAAACAAGATTACAAGTTTACAAGAATAACAAATAACCTCTCTCACCCTAAATTAGGATTTGCAGCTTAGCAATGATGAGAGACTAGTATGCTATTTATAATAAAACCTAACATACTAACTAATGGGCTTTTTCAACAAGGCCCATTACACAAGCCAACTTAATAAACAAGCTAACTTAACAAATTAGGGTTTAAACACTAAAACTTAATTTAACATGCTAACAACCCTAGCATCTTCGACACAAGCATGTGAACAACCTTCGACTTCATGCTTAACCCTGTCGAACCAATAAGCTACCCTTCGGCCATACTAGAGTTCGATCCAATATCTCACAGAATTATAACTAACACCATCCTTAATTCATATTCAACCAATTAAAAACCAGCAACATCAGTTCCATCTCTCAAATTGATGAAGTGTTTAGTCTTGTTAGCCTTGGACAAAACATCTGCAAGTTGCTTCTAAGTGGAGCAATGAACATCTTCAAGCGCTCCATTCTGAACTTGATTTCCCAGAAAATTATACTTAGTATCTATATGCTTGTTTTTCCTATGTTGCATTGGGTTCTTGGCAAGATTTATTGCTGACTTGTTATAAAACACTAGTTGGACAAATTTACTCACTTTAAACTTTATTTCATGCAGCAAATTCATCAGTTAAACAACTTGACATGCTGACACGACACTAGCTATGTGATTAGCTTCACAGATTGACAAGGCCACCATTGGTTTCTTCTTGGAACACCAAGAAACGGGAGCATTGATTAGTGCATTTTGATGTACATTCCTCTATGTTTATACTTATGCATTTCCATACTTTACCTTGGTTATTTTTCTATTTTATTGTGTTTTTATAAACCAGATTAATTTCGCACTTATTTGATTTTTGCACTTTATTTTTCAGCATTAGCAGTCTGTACTAAAATGATCATAACTGGAGCTACGAGAATCAAATCGACACGTTCTATGAGATTAATATAATTTTGCAATATAATTCCTATTCCTTCAATTCCACTTTGTGTTTACCATTTGATTAATCTGATTATTCATAGATTAGATTTTTTGGTTCGATTGATTTACATTTCCCAATTTATATGTGTTTTGTCGCATGCTTAATCGTTAATCCGCTTTATGCTTAACTGAATGCTTAATTCAAAAAATGGGAAATATAATTCTTATAATATTGTTGCGCTTGTCAATTGATATTATAATCGAACAGGAGTGGAATCCGCTTAGGGTAGTGAAATTATAATAATCGATGATTGGTAGAAATAAAATTGGTAGATTGACTTATTTTATAATCACTTGTTTCATAATCACTTAATTGCTCTGTTTATTAAATCGATCCTAAAACCAACCCCCTAAATCGATTTATTGTTGATTAGTAATAATAAAAAATCCTTGTGAGAACGATATTCGAGTTGTCGTTACCGCTAAACTACCATTTTTATAAAACACTCGTTTTTGATCTTTACGCGACAGCGGATCAAGCACCTAGATACATAAACCTGTAATCTATAGTGCTTCTTTTGTCAACTTTATCTCCATACTATGCAGAGTCTGACTATCAAATCATCTTAGTATTATCTGACCCTCCAAATGGAAACAAAATTCCATCCTTCAGAGTTCCCTTTATATACTTGAGTATCTTGACTGCAACTTGATAATGTGACCACTTTGGTTTACTCATAGACCTACTCACAATTCCAGTTACTTAACATATGTCAGGTCTGGTATTACACAAATATCTCAAGGAGCCAACCAATTGTTTGAAGGTTGTAGCATCTACACCCTCTCCTTTAGAATTAGAGTCCAGTTTATGGTTTGTTTCTGCAAATGTAAATGAAGTTTTGTAATTTATCAGATCAAACCTCTTCAGCAACTCAAGTTCATACTTCAGCTGATGCAAAATGGTTCCCTTTTTAGAGCCTAGAATCTCAATTCCTAAAAAATATACCATATTTCCAAGGTCAATCATATAAAAAATATTCATTAGCATCTTCTTGAACTTGTTCATCTCAACAACACAACTTCCAGTTAGCAATATTTCATTAACATAAAGACACATCAGAATCACATTGCCATCAGAAGCATGATGCACATACTAACCATACTCCATTTCACTTTTTTTAAACCTTGAAGCTTAAAAGATGAATCACCTTTCAGATTCCAAGCTCTTAGAGCTTGTTTACACCCATACAAGGCTTTATGCAGCCTGTGCATCATCTCTTCGTGATTCTTATTCCAAGCGGTTGTGACACATAGGCTTTATCTTGTAAAGGACCAATCAAAAAAGTTGATTTCACATCTAAATGCATCAGATGCCATTTCTTATTTTCAATTATAGCCATCACCAGTCTATTGTTTCATGTCTAGTGTTAAGTGCCAAATTGTGTTATTTTGAGTACGTAAATAGTGGCACTTATCAATGCTTTTTGTTAATACCGTTTGAATAATCCCCCGTTTTTGTGTAATTACGTGTACTTTACGAATACTTGTATTTTCATACACTTTTATACCGTTTGATAGTTTTGTTGTATTTTTGTAGGTATTCTTGCGTTTTCGGAGCCTTAAGGAATAAAGTGTCGAAGACACGGCTGCGAGAGCAAGAGGAAATAATTCTGCTGTTCTGGTGCAGGGCGCTTCGCGTGCTGTAGGGCGCGTCGCGCCCTCTTTGAGTTTGAAGAACATAGTCTGGCAGAAGTTAGGGCGCGTCGCGCCGGATTAGGGCGCTTCGCGCTCTAGGGCGGTTTGGTAAATTTATATAGGGCGCGTCGCACTGAAATAGGGCGCGTCGCGCCCACTGCGAAACTCAGTTTTGTATAAATAGTTAATAACAGATTTTTTTTAGGTTTTTTATCACCTCTTCTTGACAAGTTGAGCTCTGATCCTTTTTTGGTAGTTTAGAGGCTTAGGAAACACCATTGGGTGCGACGTCATGTGGATTGATCATGGATCTGACTCGATTTCATTGTACCGGTGAGATTTTTCCGGTTCATCTTCTCTCTTCCCTTTGTTTCATTCCAATGGTGGGTGTTGTATGTATGTTTCTACTCTTATTGTATGTATATTTGTGGATCTTGGGATCGTTTATATATTCGCTTTACAAATCATCATTGTTGTTGTTCTTGATCTTTTTGCTTAAATGCTCTGGATTTGTGTTGTTGCAGACATGGACACCATAGATCTTGATTAGGAATGATAACTGTTAGTTTCTGGGTTGCAGACATGGATTTAGGACTAACAATCGTAGTGGGTATCGAGTTTAATGCCTCCGTGTTGTTTGTGTCGGTGGAGAAATCGCTGATGTGAATAGTACGGTTGAGCTTTCGTCGGTGTTGCAGACATGGGCACCGATGTGGCATCTCGAGTGATGCCCGGTGATGTTGATGCGTATTGTGAGTGTCGAGCGATAGATCTTCAGATTTAAGTATTCGACGGGTAGAACGAAATGCAATTCCATAACTATTTCTCTTAGACTATTGAGATTGTTTATCTGCTTTTATTTACTTTTCCCGCATTTACTTTCCGCACCCAATTCATGAAACTTAGAACACGAGATAGTCGAACGGCAGTTCTTCTCACCGATCTCTGTGGACACGATAATTCCCGGATAAATATTTCCAAAACTTTTGTTGCTTGCCGCTCTACCGCTCCAACAAAATGGCGCCGTTGCCGGGGATTGGTTGAGATTAATCGCATTGCGATGGTTTTATGTTTTAAGTTTCGTATAGTTTTGATTAAGTGTTTGGGCAGGTCATTTTCTTTAGGTTGCGTTTGAGGCGAAAGCATTGGTGTACCGCGAGGAAGTTTCTTACCATTCGCGAAACAATAAAGGCGTCGAGCTAACGACGTTAAACGAGCGCTTGTTGGGAGGCACCCCAACGGTTTTATTTTTCTGTTTTTCTGTAATTGAGTTGTGTAGGTGTTAAGTGGTGGCTCACTGGAAAATCTGTCTTTTTAGACTGGTCTGGTTTTTCTGGTGTAGCGCGCGTCGCGCGCTCATGGGTGCGTCGCGCGCTGGGTTGCTTTTGGCCAGTGACCTCTTTTTAACGGGTCACTCGGCTCGCCTTTTTCCCACTTACACCAAGGCTTTATAGTATAGTATTTTATCGATTTATTTTTAATTCTTTTGTTTGTGTTTAGACTCAAATTTTGGCCCGATTACTTGGAGTCGCATTGGGTAATTCTCCGATTGTGATAGATTCAACAAGCCGGTTGTGCGGTAATGATTGATCGAATTTGTACGTTGCAAGGTACTCGTTTATCGCTTTCTATAGCATAGCATGTTTAGGAGACTTTTCATTTGTACAATTTTCATACTATTCATTCTTTTTGCATAACTTGCTCATGACTTGAATCACAATTAGTTTCCCCTTTTTACCATAAATGTGAGGTGGCTTTCCATTGTGTATATATGTGAGTGACCGACATTTCTTGTTTTAACTGGATATTATTATGTTTAATCTTTCGTCTGTATCGATTTTGTGAATGCAC
This sequence comes from Vicia villosa, assembly GCF_029867415.1. Lineage (NCBI taxonomy): Eukaryota > Viridiplantae > Streptophyta > Magnoliopsida > Fabales > Fabaceae > Vicia > Vicia villosa. Next base: position 248,557 of record NW_026705855.1, on the reverse strand, counting down.
GAAAGTGATCAAGGCACTTGTTTGATTTTGAGCACAACTACCATAAGCCAAATGTCATTTTACCTTGTGAGTGTGTGACCATTCATACCCCCTTTGAGCCTTTTTGTCATTGTCCATTTTGTTTTTGAACTTGAGACATAGTTCACCCTTTTTGATGGATTTTGATTATCTTTGTTTTCTTGACCTTAACTATGATGTTTAGTTGGATTTTTACCTTGCCTTAGAAAGTAGGGAGTATTCACTTTATGTTATGGTTGAATTCAAGTTGGGGAGAAGGTGTTTGCCTCTTTATGTTGTGATTGATGTGAGGTTAAGAAAAGAAAAAGAAAAAGAAAAAAAAAGTGAGAAAGAAAGAAAAAAAGAGAAAAGCTTGAAAAAGAAAAGAACAAAAAGAGTTTTGAATAAGAGTGTGCTAATAAGTTTTGTGTTTGGTGTGAAATTTGTGATGAAGAGAAAAGTTGGATTGAAATTGTATTGTTTGAAACTTTGTGGAAGTAATTACTCCCTTAGGTTTAGGCAAGTTTTTGTTTCGATTAGCTTTAGGACTTATCACTTGTTTGTTAACCGAGCCACATTACAACCTTGAAAGCCCTTGTGATTCGTGTCGTTGCATTTTCAATACTATTTTTAGATGAACGCATAATTTTGTCTATTGTTTGCAAGATTGTTGGATGAGTGTTCAAAGTCCTCACCTTTCGGTGTTTTTCATCTACCGATGAGTTTTTGCTAGGCGTGATTCATTATTGAGCTTGTTTGGTTTTAGGATGTTTTGTATGAATTTTTGTACTTAGGAATCGTTTCATTTTCATGTTGTCGTTGTAGGATAGTGGTAAGTGTTTACTTTGTTCGTACGTTTTTATTTGAACCGTACAATTGTTTCGTTTTTCTAAACGTTGTTGATTCTTGATTCTTTGGATTTCTACTTTTGCGATTGGAGTGTTTGGCCCTGTTTGAGGACAAACAGATTCTAGTTGGGGAGAGTTGTTAAGTGCCAAATTGTGTTATTTTGAGTACGTAAATAGTGGCACTTATCAATGCTTTTTGTTAATACCGTTTGAATAATCCCCCGTTTTTGTGTAATTACGTGTACTTTACGAATACTTGTATTTTCATACACTTTTATACCGTTTGATAGTTTTGTTGTATTTTTGTAGGTATTCTTGCGTTTTCGGAGCCTTAAGGAATAAAGTGTCGAAGACACGGCTGCGAGAGCAAGAGGAAATAATTCTGCTTTTCTGGTGCAGGGCGCTTCGCGCGCTGTAGGGCGCGTCGCGCCCTCTTTGAGTTTGAAGAACATAGTCTGGCAGAAGTTAGGGCGCGTCGCGCCGGATTAGGGCGCTTCGCGCTCTAGGGCGGTTTGGTAAATTTATATAGGGCGCGTCGCACTGAAATAGGGCGCGTCGCGCCCACTGCGAAACTCAGTTTTGTATAAATAGTTAATAACAGATTTTTTTTAGGTTTTTTATCACCTCTTCTTGACAAGTTGAGCTCTGATCCTTTTTTGGTAGTTTAGAGGCTTAGGAAACACCATTGGGTGCGACGTCATGTGGATTGATCATGGATCTGACTCGATTTCATTGTACCGGTGAGATTTTTCCGGTTCATCTTCTCTCTTCCCTTTGTTTCATTCCAATGGTGGGTGTTGTATGTATGTTTCTACTCTTATTGTATGTATATTTGTGGATCTTGGGATCGTTTATATATTCGCTTTACAAATCATCATTGTTGTTGTTCTTGATCTTTTTGCTTAAATGCTCTGGATTTGTGTTGTTGCAGACATGGACACCATAGATCTTGATTAGGAATGATAACTGTTAGTTTCTGGGTTGCAGACATGGATTTAGGACTAACAATCGTAGTGGGTATCGAGTTTAATGCCTCCGTGTTGTTTGTGTCGGTGGAGAAATAGCTGATGTGAATAGTACGGTTGAGCTTTCGTCGGTGTTGCAGACATGGGCACCGATGTGGCATCTCGAGTGATGCCCGGTGATGTTGATGCGTATTGTGAGTGTCGAGCGATAGATCTTCAGATTTAAGTATTCGACGGGTAGAACGAAATGCAATTCCATAACTATTTCTCTTAGACTATTGAGATTATTTATCTGCTTTTATTTACTTTTCCCGCATTTACTTTCCGCACCCAATTCATGAAACTTAGAACACGAGATAGTCGAACGGCAGTTCTTCTCACCGATCTCTGTGGACACGATAATTCCCGGATAAATATTTCCAAAACTTTTGTTGCTTGCCGCTCTACCGCTTCAACATCTAGCTATAGGAGCAAACACTTTAACGGGATGTTAAGCCCAACGAATCCCTCAGGGTGATGCTGGATTAAATAATCCAACAATTACTCTAGTGTTAGACGGGGGAATTCGAACCATGAACGTGGTTCTAATATCACTTGTTAGGGAGTCCGGGAGCGAGACTCGAAAGTGTTAATGGGTTAAACGTTCATACCACATATCAACCCAAAACCTTAAGGCAATGGGGGTATGTGTCACCTCTCTTATAAACCCAACATTTGTCATCCACAAGACTAGCCTTGATCCGTACTAAGCCCTCTTACGCTCCTTTACCGAGTCAACTAGGCTCTGATACCACTGTGTTAAAGTTCACACCTCCATTGAAGCATAAGATGAAAAAGATAGAGATGAAAGAAGAGAGAGAATAAAGAGTGTAACAAAATTTCTTAAAATGAAAAACAATTACAGTTATCACCAAATTGAATGTGATTAAGTTTATATACTATAACTCAAATTCAAACGCATCTCAAATTAAAGCTAAATGCAACACCAATTGAATTGCAAATACAACTACAAAATTAAATTTGAATTTCCTCTAACAATCCAAACAAAGTCTAAGAATTTTTAGGTGTTTTTTATAAGTCTCTTGGTATTATAAATCATTTAAATGCCGAATCGATCTAGTTTTGGAGATAACTCGTGTTAAAGATTGACACAACTTATGCTCAAAATGTGATTCTATGCTGGTTTTCCAAATTTTCTCTAATTCTAAACTTGTGTCTTGGATGCTTCAAAATTCTTGGACAAGTTGCCTCGATTTAATTAGAAGTTTTGTTTCAAAATGTCTTGTATCTTTAGAGAGGAGAATGCTTGTCTTGATGGTCTTGCTAATGCAAATTTTATTAATAAAAATTTTTGGTGGAATTTTTTACGTGTTAGCATTAAGTTTTTAATTGAAATAAATGTGATTTCCAAATTTCCGATTTCAATAGAGTTTAATTTTTTTATTCTTTTAAATGCGGAATTTTTTATTCTTTTAACTTTTTTTATAAATTCTTTAACAAGACAAATGTCTGTTATCCAACTCCACTGAAATTTTGCTTAATTTCCAGAATAATATTTTGATTTACTTAATTTTTAGTAAATTAAATTTAATAATATGTTTCTCAAAAAAATTATATCTATAAATATGGATAGACTATATAAACTTGCGTTTCCATTATTGTTACATTGTCGTGGCACACAATGCGTTCTTGCGGTTTTCAAGTGAGAAATATTGGGCAAGTTATGTTATTTTTAGTCGACAAAGACAAAATCTATTATTTTAATACTATACTATAAGAATCCAGGATGCATCGATCTTCCACGTTTATTCAAATTTAGAAAAGAAAATAAAGAAACAAGACAAGGAAGGTGGCTAGTTTACAAATTGCATGCAGACGAAAGAATCTTTTAAATTTTGAAAGTAAATTGTCTTATTCTACACACCATGACAAACTCATAAGTGTTTTATATATTTTGGTAATATTTAAATATAGTTGCTTATGCCGTGATTTGAAAGTTGATGTACTATTTTTTTTCTTCAAGAGACAAACTAATGGTTTTTACACGGATATCTTTGGAAGCTTCATAAAATGTTGGAGTTGTTAAAAACAATAATAGATGGAGATGAAAGTGAGTAACTTGTTTACCAAGTTAGTATGTGAAGGCAATGTATAAATGAAAGCTATGTAAATAACTTGCTTAGTAAGCTATCCGTTTTTTTAGAGTTAGTTAGATAATTTGTTATGCAATCTGTCATGTTCTCTAACTAACTAGCTCTTGTACCAAGCTTTTATATAAGCTTGTTTTTGCTTTCATTGCAAAGTTAATGTATCAATGCTTTTGTTCATTCAATCACGTCTTTTATAAACTTGATCACAAAGTTAGAAACTCTTTGATGGTATCATAGAGTCTGGTTTCATCCGGCTCTTCTTCGTGTGATTTCAATGGCAATAAATAGCAATAACAATAATAGTAAAAATGCTTCCTCAAATTCAGACGCTACACTTGGTTTTGTACTACATTCATCTATCGGAGAATCCAATAATTGTAGGTGTCACACCACAATTGAAAGGACATATCGATTATAATGGATGAGTGAAAAGGGCGCAATGTGTTCTTGACATCAAAAGAATATGATCTTAACTTTGTTGCATGGGAGAGATGCAATAACTATGTTGGTTCATGGTTAATCAATTCGGTGAAGCCACAAGTTGTTGAAAGTGTGGTTTACATAAAAAATATTGTAGATGTATGGAACAATCTCAAGGAAAGATACTTGCAAGGAGACGGGGTTCATGTTGCTACTCTGTATCAAGATATCTAGAATTTCAGACAATGAGACTTAAAAGTTTTGAATACTTCATTGAAATATGTGTTATGCGTGTGTGTGTGTGTGTGTGTGTGAGAGAGAGAGAGAGAGAGAGAGAGAGAGAGAGAGAGAGAGAGAGAGAGAGAGAGAACCAATTCAGACATATGTCTCAATGTACATGTCCGAATGCCTGTGTATGTACTGCTATGCGTAATGCAAGAATGTTCAAGAAAAAAGATAAAATTATTCATTTACTTATGGAATTTAATGAGCAATATCAAAATGTTATGTCTCAAGTCTTGTTGATAGAGACTCTTCCAACCATCAATAAGGTCATATCAATGGTCTTATAAGAATAGAGGCAACTGAACTATGATGTTAATGCACACTCAAAGGTGAAAAAGGAAGAGAGAGAAGCATTAGTCAATATTGTTGGGAACAATGGAACCAACTGTGTCTTTAGTACATGTAAAGAATATGGTGGTTATCAAGGAGGAAGAGGTCGATGCAACTCTTTCAGAGAATAGGTATGTACACATTGTGGAAAAATGATTATATAGTTGACGTGTGATATGAAAAACATGTTTATCCAACCAAGTTGGGGATTCAAAAAGGGGAATGTCTATGCTAACAATGTAGAAGCTAGCATTTAAGAATATGGTGTGAATATAAATATGAAAGCGATAGATGAGGGCAATGTCGCTAAAGCTTTACAATATGCCACATTGATCAAACTAGAGATTTCTTATGCAGTTAGCAAGATGTGTAAATTCATGTCTAGCCCTACTAAGGCTCATTGGATTGCAATCAAGAAGATACTTAAATATCTCAAAGGAACTATTAGTCATATATTACTTTTTCATCATACTTTTGTAACTACACTCATTATTTTGAATGTCTTTTATGTTGCCGTTAGAGGAAGCACATTAGAAACTGCATTTTATTTTGGGCCTAACACTGAGGCTGAATATAGGAGTCTGACACATCTATTAGCCGAGATTTAATGGATTCAAACTCTCCTTCAAGTGTTATATGGTCCAATGGAGCCTCTTTAGTACTCTGTGACAATCTATCATTGGCCAAAGTCCTATCTTACATATCAGAATCAAGCACATGGAGATTAACTTGTTTTTTTGCGAGAAATAAAGTTCATGCAAAACAACTATGTTGTATATGTTCCGAAAACATACATGTGTTTAGAATTCTAACTATAAGTGCACCATAAGTGATTAAACAAATATCTTTTATCATAATAACTGATAAAACAATTCTATTTTATCAAACACTATAATTGCATTTCTGTAATTGATTTTAAAATAATAAAGAAACGAATTACAAAATTGTAATCATTAAATATAATCTATCACTCTCTATTCTAGTACAAAATCGAAACAAATATTAGTAATGGAACCAAATATTAAATCAATTTAATTTATTTTATGAACTAGATACAACTTAGTGAGATATAAGGTTTGGTTGTTGTTGTTTTTAAAAACTAGATATAACTTAGTGGGGCATAAGGTTATTATGTGAAAAACAATATTTCAAGTACTGTAATTGGTTAACTCGGGGGTGTAACCAGTTACATGTATCAAAATAAGTCAAATAAGATGCAGAAAATTTATTTTGAAGTTAGCGTAACCGGTTACGCATTTGCTGTAACCGATTACCACTGTTTGTTATTGTTTTAGTTTTAGCAGCTGTAATACGGTGAACTGACTTTAAAGAAATGTGCAGATAGCAAGAGTCGCCACCTACTTTTATTTTATCCAATTTAGGAAAGGCAAAAAGAATAGGAAAGACCTTTTGAAAGATTTGAGTTCGGGGGGTAGGTTATACAAAGGGAAGGTTTAAAGCACCCTGGTTATCCATGGGCTCTTAATTGCTTAGCTCACTTTGAAATGTTTGAAAATGTTTGAAGTGTCGTGTGTGAATAGTAAAAACTTTGAAGAAGAACTTTAGCTTGTAAATAAGCGTAGTCTTTTTGAATTTGATTTGAAAAGGAGTGGGAAAAGAGTTTTGAATTTAGAGCAAGCAATTAGTAGCAACTACCCTAAGATAGAAAAATTGTTCTTTTAGTCTTTCGGGGAGAAAGGGTCTATCCATACCATGAGAGGGCAGGAAGTCTTTCAAATGGATGTGAAGGGTCATCGAGAAATTATCGTTCACCACAAGACTGTCCCTTTCCATAAAGAGGGCAGGTAGTCTAAGGGGAGGATATAATAGTCATTTAATATTTTTAGGCATCATGCGAGGATACCTTAGCAACTGGGACAATCATCTTTTACCGAGGCAACTTCGAGGGACTAGATGATTTTCAATCTCTTTAGGCAACCTTGCTTTTAGGTATCCTCGGAATTGAGGGACGTGACTATTTAGTACAATAGAGGCAACAGGCAACAGATAAATAAGGCAACAATGCAACGAGAGGGACTACCCTAAAGGTGTGTGGGTGCAACAATCAGGTGGTTAATTCAGATATTGTTATCTTGTAATTAGTGATCTAATTCAGTTCAAGGCTTGCACTCCCTAAGATTACTAACCACGCAGTTTAAAATTGCAGAAATTAAAAGTTCCTACGCTATTACAATAAACACCTGTTAATGCGGGAAAATAAAGGCAGGAAAATAAACCTAATTAAACTATTACATCCTGTGAGCAGTTACATAATAAGGCAAAAACAACTCGTGGGCAAACCACAAGAAATAATAAAGTAGATGATAAACCTGCAAAACAAATCAAGTGATAGTGATAGAAGGCAATTTATAATAGGCAAAATAAAATTAGGGTTAGAAGGCAAAAGCTTAATATCAAAAATAATGTTAATAATAGAAACCTAAAGTTGTCAGACCCCAATAACATCGGCCTAAAGTGATCTGGAAACCCTAATTTGATTGACCTAAAGTTAACCTAAAATTAGTTAACCCTAATTAATAAAATTAATCCTAAATTATTAAATATTTAACCTGATTTGAAATCTACTAATTAAATTATTTAAACTAAATTAGCTAAATCCTAATTAGTCTAAAATTAAGCATCAATTATCTAATAATAAAAAAACATTCTAAACTAATTCTAATTTCTAACTAAAAGTAAATAAAACATTGAGTAATCAATTATTTCATAAAAAGGAAAGGAAGACTATTTTGTAAAAAAGAACCTGGTCCCAGCCAGGTTTGAACTGGGGTAGGGTAACAAGTGGAAGCGCTGACCATTCGTTATGTATCCATTCGCTGATGGAAACTTTGTCTCCAATGAATAAAAGGGAAACACCATGGTGATAGCACTGAAGAAAAAAGGTGTGGACGGAGGGGATCTGCAACGCAACGTTAAGAAGAAAAATAGCAATAATGTCTGGGGGCGGAATCGAACCCGCGTTCGTGTGCATAAGAGTCTTATCACGTCACCCTTTCCACTGAGCCAACTTCGTTAATTGATATTACCAGTCACCAATAATAATATAATACAAAAAATAACTTAAGAAAATTAAAAACAAAAAGGCGCCTAGACTCGTCTTCTTCGTTGAGCTTTAAAGAACATACAAGCTTTTGGCCACAGTTTCCACGCGTGGCCATAGCCCTTTCCCTGAAAACCTGCAAATCAACATCAAACGATGCCCACGAACAATCTAGACCAAGCATAAACAACGCCACGAATTCAATAGTTTCATCAATTTCGCCTAAAATTGTCCCTATGCAAAAACCCCTGTTTAGAGGATTTAGAATCATAACAATGGCATAAGTAAATTCCAGCCTCTAAAATTCAATCGAACTATGCAAATATGTTAAGAACATCATGTTAAGCATTAATATGCAAACAAAATTGATTAATACTGCATGAATTCATGGAATCAGATTCAAACGAAACTTGGCAAACCGTAGCGTATGGGAGTCGAATCTGAATGTGTGAAACCTCAGGGATGATCCAGAAAGCTCTAGAAAACGTCCAGGAATACGGCTGAACCTCCACAACACCTTGCATTGGCTTTAATCTTGGAACTCAGATCTTAATTATTCTTGACGTTTTGAAACTTTTGTGAGGAGCTTGGAACCCGAATCCTCTTCCTTTCTGTGGCATTTGAGAGTCATGTATTTATAAGAGATTCACTTAGGTTAACAAAACTAAACCAAATCTATATAATTCTTATGATTGAGATTTGATTCGAGATTCATATGAAATTTTGCTATTTTTGTCTCAATTATGTTAAGTCAAATTTTCACCCAATTTCACACGATTCATTGCTGTCCAAGGCCAAATCTTTAGCTTCTAGAAACATTTGAAATAACATTTATGATTTAATCCTTTTATTTCATATTTTTAATAGTTTATTTAATGTTTACATGAATAAAATTCAAATAAACATAAACAAAGCTCATAAAAATAGAATAATGGATTAAAGGCTTCATGGGTATGTTTAGAATCCAAATGATGGGCCCATTAGTGAAAAAAACCTCAAGATTACTCAAGTTAACCCTTATGCATTCCTCAAATTTTAGCCAACTTGCACTATTCATAACTTTCTCATTTTTGATGATATGAAAATGTTCTAGGACTTTTTGAAAAGTTCATGATGTTCTCTACAATCCCCTTTGGAACATATTTTCCATTTGGAGATTTTATCTTGATGATATGGCTTCTGAGAAAACACTGCTTTTTGCGATCTTCTAGGAGGACCTGTAATGTTTTGGACCATATCTCTTAAATGAAGCATTTTTAGCCTTGGCATGTGAGAGACAAAGTTGTAGAGAATTCAATTTCCTTAAATATGAGCTTTGGATGGAAAATTTCTGATGTTCCATGTGAAAGTTTTGGCTGGTCAAAGTTCAGTTGACTTTTTCCTTAAAAATCTTAATTTAGAAACTTAGGTTTTTGATGATTTTGGAGCTTTTCTTGATGAATCATGATCAATCCTTGATCAAATGATGAATGATACTTCAAAATGAGGATGTTGACCAAAAATCAGGAATTTTGACTGTACTGTGACCACAATTGACTTTTAGGTCAAACCAGTCGCCCATTGATCATTTGAGCAGTTGATTAAGCAATCTTAGGAACCAGAACTTGAAACTTGAGGGGAGAATCCATTGAATCATATGAGGGGCCGTGGGGTCCATTTGTGGCGTCGGAAGTTGATTTCTCCTTGAGAAGAACAAAACCCTAGTTGGAGGGTAGTTGATTAGGAGAGTGTGCATTCAATCAAATCTTGTGCTTCTGACATCCAGCTGAGTTTAAATATGAAAATATGGTGGGCAAATTTTGGGGTATGACAACAACTCTAACCGGTTACAAGTTTTGTGTAACCGATTACAGGCCCGACCTTTTATATGTATGCTTATGTGACTTGTTGTTTTATATCCCAATCATTTGTATAAATGTCTTGGAGGCATAAATCATTACAAACCTACCCATCCTTGATGCAAAGAACTATGAAAAATGGTATAAGAAAATGAATATGTTATTTGGCTACCAAGATGTTATTGAAGTGTTCAAGAATGGGGTGGATCCCCTTGTAGAAGGTGCAACATGCACAACGAGCAACACATAAGTAACAGAAGAAGAAAGAATTCAAGGCGCTATTCTTGATACATCAATGCGTGGATGGTGACAACTTTTAAAAGGTTGGTGATTGCGAATCATCGAAGCAAGCATTGGAAATTCTAGAATAGGCATATTTTAGAGCTGACAAAGCGAAGGTGGTGAGGTTACAAACTCACAAACTTCAGCTTGAATTGATTTAAATGGAGAAAAATGAGACGATAAACAATTACGTGCTGAGAATTACTCGATTAATGAACCAAATCAAGGCATGCATAGAAAATGTTACTGAGAAGAATGTTGTATCGAAAATCTTATGTTCTTTGACTGCAAGATTTGACAATATTGTGGTTGCAATAAAGGAATCGAAGGATCTTATGACGTTGAGCAAATGGGTGCTTCAAATCTCTCTTGAGGCTCATGAGCAAAGGATGGAGGAGAGAAATAACGACAAGGCAAAGGAAAATATCACTTTGCAAGCTCAGTTCAATGAGAAGAACAAGAAGTCAAAAGGAAAATGGCCTATTAATAGTAAAGGGATTTTTCACATTTTGGTGCAAGAGAGTCTCAAAATTCAAAGAGCTCGAATTTTAAAAAGGGTGAGAGAAACTGCAACAAGAATGGTGGTCAAGAGAACTTTAGATATGAAAATGGAAAGTTTGACAAGAGCAATATGCAATGTTACAATTGTCAAAAGCTTGGTCATTGTGCATGATAATGCAATGCGAACAAGAAAAAACCTCAATCAGATGAAGCCAAGGTTGCAATACAATAGTTTGATTATGATAACACACTATTGGTCATGATCACATAAAGAGAATGCAGCGGTATTAGGCTTCAGGACAGTAGCAACAACTGTTCCAGGAACTCTGTAGAAACGTGTTGTAACCGGTTACATACATGCAGCAATCAATTACAATGAACGAAAAATGTTATGATGAATGCGAAAAAGGGAGTTCAAAAAAGTGATAAATGGTATTTGGACTCCAGCTGCACAACTCATATGGCAGGGAGGAAGGATTGGTTTGTCAAAATCAATCAAGCCATGAAGTATAAAGTGAAATTCGCGGATGACATCACTTTAGCAGCCAATGAAATCGGTGATGTTTTGACCATGAAGATGGATGATGTGCATTCCTTGATCAAATATGTATTGTACATTCCGAAAATCAATTGTAACCTTTTAAGCATTGGCCAATTCCTTGAGAAGGGTTACAAGATTCACATGGAAAAGAAGGTGTTATGTGTTATGGATGCAAATTAAATTTTGATCCTTAAAGCTCATATGACTGCCAATAGAACTTTCAAAGTTCAGCGGAAAGTTATGGAGCACATGTATATATCTTGCTACAATGGCTAGTCGAGAAGAGTGAATATGGCAGTAACGTCTAGGGCATATCAATTTTTGAGATCTCAATGCATTGAAAAAGAACGAAATGGTAACTGGGTTGCCATCCATCAACATACCGACTTGAACTTGTGAAGAGTGTGTACAAGAGAAGCAATACAAATGTAAATTTAGCAAGGAGGCGAGTTGTAGAACCAAGCATCACCTTAAGGTGGTGTGTTTCAATGTGTGTGTGGGCCGATACAAGTTGATTCGGTTGGTGGCAATAGATATTTTTTTTCACATTTATCGACGATTATAGTAAAAATATATAGACATGCATAGTCAAGAGAAAATATGAGGTATTCGAAGTGTTTAAGATGTTCAAGTCCATGGTTGAGCAGCAAAGCGGTCACAAGCTCAAAGTTCTCAAAACAGGCAGAGGAGGCAAATATGTCTCAAATGACTTTGTGTAGTTTTGTGATCAAGAAGGCATAGTACATGAGGTAGTACCACCTTATACACTGCAATAAAACAATGTTGCCAAAAGAAAAAATCGATCAATTATGAACATAGTGAGAAACGTGTTGAAGGGGAAGAAATTTCCGAAAGAGTTATGGAGAGAAATGGTATCCATAACTGCCTTTTGTTGAATATGTGTCCAACAAAGAAGCTTGAGAAGATAACAGCGAAAGAGGCATGATGTGGAATCAATCCGAATCTGAACCGTTTTAGAGTTTTCGGTTTCGTAGCGTATCGACATCTTCTGGGACAACTTAGAAAGAAGCTGCACGATAAGGGTGAATTGATGATAGTTGTTAGGTCCCGCTCTACTGGTGGTTAGAAACTGTATGATGCTGCAAGAAGAAAATTTTGATCAACCGAGACATGGTTCTCGATGAGTTGTGGCCATTGAAGTAGCCTATAACTAATTACAGATAGTCGTTAACTGGTTACGTGGAGACGTTAACTAGTTACCAGAAAGTTGTAATCACTTACACCTTCGAAGTTCTAGATTCTGCAGAACCGAGAAGTGTAAAAACACAACATGTCGAACCCTAAATGAAGAGAATGTCAGAAGGACAACAAAGAAAAGAGGTTTTCCTCAAAGACTCGAGACTATGGGATGTTCTGAGACAACGAAGTCAATGATGATGGTGATTTTGTCCATTTTATGCTTATGGCTAAATTCGAACCTGTTAAGACGGAAAAGGCCTTGAGTGATTCAAAATGGATTTGTTTTATGAAAGAGGAGCTGGAATTGATTGAGAAAAATAATACTTGGGAGTTATATGATCTACCAGAAGGAAAGAGTCGATTGGTGTTATATGGGTCTATAAGGTGAAGGAAAATTCCAAGGTGAAATAATCAAGCAAAAGGCTCGATTAGGTGCAAAGGGATTTTTGCAAAGAGAATGCATAGACTTTGAAGAGGTATTTGCACCAATTGCTAGAATTGGAACCATAATTCTAGTTGTTGGTATTGCGTATAACAATAATTGGCCCATCTATCAAATGGAAGTGAAATATACGTTTTTGAACGGCCCTCTTGAAGAGGATGTTTATTTAGAGCAACCCCTTGATTTTGCTGTAAAAAACCAAGAAAGAATGTTCTACAAGTTGAGAAAAACGTAATATGGTTTGAAGCAAGCTCCAAGAGCTTAGAACAAAAGGATAGATGGTTTCCTAAAGAAGATTGGCTTCATGAAACGTGTATCCTAACACGGTGTTTATGTGAAGACGAATACAAGTGAAGGAGTGATCATTCTATGTATATACATAAAAGACTTGTTGATTACCGGTAGTGACAAGAAATGTATTTCTAAGTTCAAGTGTGAGCTTATGAAATAATTTGAGATGACGGACCTTGGTCTATTGACTTATTTCCTTAGCATTGAGTTTCAAAGGTCCAAAAGGGGACTGCTTATGCATAGAAGGAGATATGCTCTTGAGATATTGAACAAGTGTGAAATGGAGCATTATAATGCTGTCACTCACCAGCAGAACCAATGTTAGAACTGTCAAAGAATGAAGAGGAGCAAAACATTGATCCAACCCAATATAGAAGGTTGATTGGATCCATGCGCTATTGTGCAATACGTGACTGGACTTGCGTTTAGTGTCGACATTGCAAGTAGATTCATGAAGAGACTGAAGGTGTCTCACTTGACAGCAGTCAAAAGAGTCCTAAGATACGTCAAAAGGGTCAATTAACTGCGAAATTCTCTTTCTCGTAACGAATGCGGGCAGAAAATGCACTTTGCTCAGTTTCCCCGATTCTAATTGATGCGGAGATAAATATGATCGTAAGTCTACAGTTGGATACATCTTTATGTTTGATAGAACACCAATCTCATGGTGTTAAAAGAAGGAACCAGTGGTAGCACTCTCGTCTTATGAGATTGAGTACATTGTCGCTTTGTTATGTGAGTGCCAAGACGTGTGGCTAATGAATCTATTGATGGAGCTGGGCAACAATGAGGATGAGGCTGCTACACTCCTAGTTGACAATGTTTCCGCAATTAATCTTGCTAAGAACTCAATTGCACATGGGAGGAACAAATATATTAAGATGAAGTCACTACTTGAGGGAACTTGTGAATGAAGGAAAGTTGAGATTGAGATATTTCAAAAGTGACGACTAAGTGGTTGATTTGTTGACAAAGGGAGTCATAAATGATGTGTTCAAAAGGTTGAAGATGAACATGGACATGGAAGACTTGAAGCACTTGAATTAAGGTGTGATAACACGAAAACATATCGTATATTTAGCTTAATTTACATGTATTATTATCTTATTTTATTTCAATTTTATTATTTTATTTCGTGTTATGCTGGTATTTTGTTTTTGTTTCAGGAATTTATTGAATCGGAGCTCGCAAAAGAAAATAATAAAAACATGAGCCAAAATGAAGAGAAAAAGACCAAAAGAGGTGCCTTAATTGATGAGGGGCGCAAATAAGAAGAACCGAGGCCCATGAACCAAAAGCCCAGGATGAAGAAGGAGATGCACGTCATCAGGAGGCCCTGACGAATGGCACTCCCCTCCTGCCGGTCGGCACCCTTCAATTTACTAGTGTGTGACGTTAGTCACACACTCAAGCCTAGAAGAGACGTTCCTAGTTTTTTCTCCGCCATTTTCTCCTCCGAAAGAATAGCTGCTGCTACGAAACAAGATCACACCCATGAATTGGCAGCTCTATAAGTACCCGTAAAGATTAATTGAAAGGGGGACGTACTTTAACCTACTGCCGGCATATTATTTTCTTCTGCAATTTTCATGTTCTGCTACTTCTTCCCTACCCACTTCCTGCAATAAATTTCCACACCGGATATACTATTGCGATTAAGTTTTCATTGTTAGCTTTAGATTTAGTTTTAGTTTTTAGCATCAGATTTATTTTTAGAACTTAATTCCAATACCGGATTCAAGAACTAGTGCTGCTCTATTTCAATATTCAGTCTGCAAATTTAATTCAGGTTTATTTATTAGCATTTATTATTAATTACTGTTTATGTTAGTGTATCTAATTATGTCCGGATTATTTTATACCTGCTATATCTGTTCTGTTCTGTCTATTAAAATAATGTCCGACTAAATATCTCTTATTGGTATGTAAAGTCATATAACCGAGGGAATCTAGTGACGCTATCGATGTATTTTATTAACTAAATTTATTTATCTGGATGAAATTTCTAAACGCTTAATTAAACTGTTTTATAACGAGAGTTAAAAACAATAGAAGTTAGGATCAATAAAAACGGAAGTTTGAGATTTTAACTGGACATTAGAAATTAGGCATTAACCTTAAATACAGCGAGAATGCTTTAAGGGTAATTAGTTTTCATTTGTTTTCAAAAATCACTTTAAGCTTTCATTGATACAGCGAGAGCGCTCACTTAGGTTTAATAGTGAAATCATAATCAATAAACACGAGAGTGTGAGAGGAAGGTTTTTAAACTAATGATTTCTACAGAAAATTACTTTTAAATTATGATCCGCATCGATAGTTTACTAGATCCCCGAAGTTCGACTATTACATACCGATACAATTATCCTTGATTTAAATTAATTCTATTCTTTAATTTATCCCGTCTGATCTCAATCAATCAAATGATAGCCTTAGATTTACGTAGTAACGATTAACTACATCAAGGTCGATTCTTAGTCCCTGTGGATTTGATATCTTTTTAAAACTACGCGATAGACTGTGCACTTGCAGTCATAATCACAGACATACCCACTTTGTCGCGATCAAGTTTTTGGCGCCGTTGCCTGGGACTAATTTAGTCGACATCGTAATTAACTGTTACATTGTAGAGACTAAGGCAACTTAATTACTCTAATTCCCTTTGTGCATGCCATGTAATCACTCTCGAAGTGAAGAATTAGTGCTGCCAATTCCCGAACCGGAGCGTTCTATCACTGTATCACGTCGGTTACGACGAACTCGCACTCTTGTTCCTAATCCTATCTCTGAACCAGTTGAAGAATCAACCATGGGAGAACAGCCGCGTCCTCTCAAGTCGTATGCCATTCCTTCGCAAGCTGAACCACACAATAGCATTGTCGCCCCTGCTATTGAGGCGAACAATTTTGAGCTAAAACCTTCTTTGTTGTCAATTGTAGAACAAAATCAATTTTCTGGAAATTCGATGGAAGACCTTAATCTTCATTTGTCAGTGTTCCTGCAATATGCAGACACTGTAAAAGTAAATGGTGTCAGTTCGGAAGCTATCCGACAATGCCTGTTTCCTTTTCACTGAGGGATAGAGCTAGAGCTTGGCTCCAGTCTTTACCCGCAAATTCTGTCACTACCTGGAATGAACTTAAGAAAGTCTTCCTGGCACGATATTTTCTACCAAGTAAGACCGCCATGGTAAGAGCCCAGATCAATGCGTTTAGACAAAAAGACAATGAGTCCTTATTCGAAGCGTGGGAGAGATACAAGGACATGCTGAGACTCTGTCCACATCACGGATTAGAACAATGGTTAATTATCCATACCTTGTAGAATGGTCTCCTCTACAACACGAGACTTACAATTGACGCCGCCGCAGGTGGCGCACTGATGGACAAAGAGTATGCTGATGCCTACGCACTTATAAAAAGTATGGCTCAAATCCATTATCAATGGGGAAGCGAAGGAGCTCAGTCGGAGAAAACTTCTAGAGAGAAATCTTCAACGGAGAGTGGTATGTACGATATAAGTAGCCTCGACCGCGTTAACGCCAAGGTTGATGCCATAACTCAGAAGATCGAAAACCTCACTGTAGCACCTGTAGCCACCGTGGCTGCTATTTCCCCAAATTGCGAAATATGCGGGATGTCTGGACATGCTTCCCCCGAGTGCCATCTTTTGGCAGGAGTTTCCCCCGAACCAGTAAACTATGCTCAAGGAAACCCTTACTCAAACACATATAACCCAAGATGGAAAAATCACCGTAACTTCTCGTATAAGAACAATAATGCCTTGTACGCACCTGGTCAAGCACCCAGTGTACCACCTGGATATCAAAAGGCACCCTTCGTTGCTCCTAATATCCCTAGGAAGTCTAACCTAGAATTAATGATGGAAAATTTAATATCCACTCAAACTCCGACCAATAAGGATTTCCTAAACCAAAACGTGCACACCAATGAGCAAATCAAATAGTTAGCGACTAAAGTAGATGCGTTGGCCACTCACAACAAGATGCTTGAAAAACAAATCTCTCAAGTGGCACAACAACAAGCACCTATTTCTGCACCTGCTGGGACATTTCCTGGACAACCACAACCAAACCCTAAAGGACATGCTCATGCTATTATTCTACGAAGTGGTAGAGAGATGGGCGAACCGACTGACCCTAGGCTTAAAAACCCTACTATGTTCCAAAGTGTTGAAAGTATTTGTGGGTAAATATTTTCGGTATATATCGTATCCACAGGGATTGGTTTAATATTACTGCCGTTCTATAGTTGGTTATTTTGAGTGAGAAAAAGTAGTTAAATTTGTTTTGTGGTTAGAACTATGCTATTAAATCTAAACAATAATTTAAATGCAAATTCTGAAAGTTTGTTAACGATTAAAGAGATGTGTTGAGCTTTAGGGTTCATCAACCTATTCCTATACAATTTGTTAATTAAATCACAATTTAACAATCATTTGAATTATTATCTTCACTTATCCTCAAATATGATTCCATGTCTGCAAATCAAATTAGATAAACTTTTACCGTTATGAGATTCGATCTCTCAGAATATCAATATCGATAATAGTAATAAAGAACGATAATTATGAAAACTCAGTCACAATTCCATCTCTGCAAATTGGGACTGAATCAATATAGTAACCTAGGGAAAAAGTTAGAATCTTTTCTTTCGATCAAAGATTCCACAATAATTTAATATAAAAATAAGGTTTCTTATTGATAATAAATTCAAACAATTGTTCATAGGAATTAATCAATGGTATTGCATATTCATAGGCTAACTACTACCTTAAACTCAACAAGAGGAATTTAGCTCTCCATAGACATGAAGAACACACAAGATTTAATGGAGGGATTCATCTTCATCAAAGGAATGTCTTCAATTGGTAAAGAGTCCACCTTCAATTATTGTTCTCAGCTTCAGAATCAGAATGCTCTCCTAATTTCGCTCACCAAAGTCAGTCCTTTACTTGAAGACTAGGGCTTCTATTTATAATTTTTGGGCCTGAAACGTCGCTTCCGCGGCGCGGCAACGGATCACCGCGGCGCGGTCAAAAACAGTGAGTTTGGCGCGGCGCTGTCTTAGACTCCCGCGGCGCGCCCTTGCTAAAACTCCTTCTTTTTGCTTTGCCTTTGATACTTCCGCTTTCTTTCCTCTTCATGTTCTTATAAAGCTCCTTTTCAGCTCCAAACCTGCATCAATAGTACCCACAAGTGATTCGATTTGCTTTACAAATGAACTAAACTTATTCAGTTCAATTCTTACTAAAAACCTATGGATCTATCACAATTTGCATTAGTTTAGAAAAGAAATTACTTATATTAACACATGAATTTACCATTAATTCACTCCTAACAAACTCTCCCCAACTTAGAGCTTTGTTTGTCCCTAAACAAAAGTACTCACCTCACCGAAAACAACAAAACATACCAACAATCATGCCACAAGTTTTTCGAAAAGGTTTTTCAAGTGGCTCAATTCAGCAACCAAATCAGATACTCCTCATATCCCTGCAAACTCAGAACACATACATGAAACAGACTTTGAAAGAAAATTACTTCCAGAAGTTCAAAACACTACACAATTGCAATTGAATCAGCACTAATCACTCTCATGAAAAAGTATGATGAATAATAAAGGGGTTAAACACTCATCCAAACAATTAAATCAACAAAAATCCATATCATACGTTCACCATATTGTTAGCATTAAGTCCTGTGGAATCTGAGAATCAGAAGGTCTTTCCAGGGTTGTAATGTGGTTTTTAGATTCAAAGAAAAGAAGATACTCAAGGGTTGTTCCTAATCTAGGGAAGCATCCAAATCATAACTCATTCCTTTTTCTCTATACTTTAGCTTTCTCACCTGTTCATCTTTTTCCATTCGTAGCTCGGTGTTTTCTTTTTCTCCTCTTTTTTTTCTTCAACAACTGTTTAGATTCAAACGTTGTTCTTTTTCCATTTTTTTTCAAGCTACGAATTTCTTTCGTTCTTTGCAAATCACCACCTACAGACTTACTCTTCTTTTTGTATGACTCTCCCCAACTTGGAGATCAACCTGTATTCAGATTCTTATGAATGCTCCCCTACTTTCTATGAAGGTGAAAGAGAAAACACATCACCAAATTTTGTGGTTGATGGTCCAAAACAAAACTTTTTATTGAGATCAAAACTCACCAGGTGTTTCCTTGGTGCATATGATGGAATTTATCTTGACCTCAGGCTCAAAGAATGGTTAGTAAAGGATCACACTCTCACAGAAGAGAATGAGTTTTAAGATGGAATTGGCTTAAAGAAACTCTCAGATTCAAACAAGTGCCTAAATCACTTTCACAGATTTCCACAAGCGATGCGACAAACGGTTTAGCATGATACAAACAAGTCAAAATAATTGATGGTCTCCTGCATATAGTAAACAATGGAAAACTTTCCTCACAATGGTTAAGGCTAAGCCGATCCAATCAAAAATTGAGTACCATAAAGAACTTCTACCAAGTATTTACTAACAACCTATGTTTCATGCACACATTAGGAGTTTGAGTTTGAAAATTCATACCTGACTTGTCACTTATTGAAAAAGAAAGTGAAAACTAAATTTTGTTTAAAAATTCACTCACTACCACTTTTATACATGTTGCTCCATTGTTGGTACTTTCATTACTCTTCACTTGAGCTTTTCTTTGTGTTTTCAGGACTACTCACTCTAAATTGAGACAAACATAAAAACAAAACAATTTGCAATACTTAACATAAACTTTAATACCAAGAAGAAAAACAAGTCATAGTGACCCTAAGGTTCACCGGAGTACAGGTCAGCCATTCATAAAATAACTAAAAACAAGATCAACAATAAATAGAAAATATCATCACATCAGTTATCAAACATCGAATCAATCTCGGTATCAATATCCGCATCCTCCTCCGCATTCTCTTGTGCCTGGTTATTAGTTTCAACACCTGCACCCCCCACAGGAAAAGGGTTGGACTCCGGCCAACCACAATATGTGAAATAGCTTTCCCGGGTCGGGAAAGTTCTCTCCTCAGGGGCAGCAGAAAGGTTCCTGTACTGCTGTTGCATAGCATCGTGCAAGAAGATATGAGACCTCCTGTTAGCCTCAAACATGGCTGAATAATAGTGATGAGCCACCAGAGGATCAAATGTAGGTGCACTGCTAGGAGGTGGTGCAGTAGATACAGATGGTCCAGCCTGAGAAGCGGTAGCTGCAGCCTTTTGGTCCCTGTAGAATGGCTTTGTGCAAAACCTGTTAATAAAAAAATCATCAATAAAAGTGTTAATCATATGATTCCCTTGTCCTGAACACTCTACCCCTGCCTTCTTGCATAATCCCATAATTAGACCGGGAAGGGGGAGCACACATTTGGCATTAATGCCATGTTGTGTGTCACTCAATGCTGCTCGGCGCAATTCATTCGAAAGAATGAATGCGACATCAACGGTATGCTCAGACATGATGACGGTCATCAGGAATGCCACATCTAAAGGAATTGTGGTCACATGCGTCCTTGGCCTGATATTGTACAAAATCACAGACAGAATTCCCCTCGCATGGATGTTCAGATCCTTCCTGTTGTAGTTGGTCGGATTTCCTTGCCTACTAAGTTCTGGTCCTCTTCCTGGAATGCATATTCTTTCAGACATCTGGTCCACAAGGTCGGCACAGTTAAGCACATGTTGCCTATAGAAACATTTCTCATCCTCTGCTAGTTGGAGTGGTTCACCCAAGAATTCATTAATGGAATCTCTATCAAATGCCACGGTTTTTACTCTCACAAATGATTGATATGTATAGGCTACCGTTTCATCCGTGGTTTTGATAGCATTTGCATAGAATTCCTTCACTATGTCATAATCAATGACTGTGTGTGGTTGAAACACACGCTGCCAGTTTCTATGCTCAAGGTAATCCCACATAGTAGAGTAAGGACCTCCTCCTTGTCCTAAAGTGGTAACCAACTTCTCAGTTAAGATGGTTCGGGACCCCAAATCCTTGAATCTCTCTGCTTGAGCCCGACCCAAAAATCGCTCAGCCTGATCGGTCGAAGCACGTGCTCCCTTGGGACCAGAACTTGTTGTCTTGGTGTGTCCTTGTTTGGAAGGGTTCATCTGCAATTAACAGAACAAACAGCAACACACAGCAGATAATGTGTTAGGATCAGAAAAGAAAAGAAAAACAATGTGGAACTTCTTTACCTAGTCGCGGCGCGACTGTAGTTACCCGCGGCGCGGCTGCGGCGCAACTGCTAGGGTTTGACTGCAATGGCCATCTCTGAAGCTCCTAACACTCTCAATCGCACATACAGTCTCAATTAAATACCAGATCATTGTCATCTACCCTAGGGTTTCCAACATTTTCCATGAATCCTTCATAAATTCATACTATCTAAAGACTATGGTTGCAATTTGACATTCCTAGTAAGTACACAAGAATAAAGAGAGGAATACATACCTTGCTTCTGAGTTGAGTGAGAGTGAACACGATTTTTGGATGCCAACAGCAATTCTAAGATTTTTGCTCTGAGGGGTGTTAAAGTTTTGAAATACAGAATGAGGGGGAAGATGTATAGTTTCCAAATAAAAGCTTAATTTCGCATTACCGCGGCGCGCACATTTACAACCGCGGCGCGCCAAACTTTCTGTTTGGCTTCGCGGCGCGCCCCTTATACTCGTGGCGCGGCTTTGCGAATTCAAGCCTACTTGCAAATTGTTACATCTTCCTTACTTACTGTTTGATTCCTACTCCTTTCTACTCCTCAGAGCACTGATTTGATGATATAAATAAATAATAAAGGAAAAATAAAAGAACTTACTCCGTTGGGTTGCCTCCCAACAAGCGCTTCGTTTAACGTCGCATGGCTCGACGGTCGAAATTCTTCTATTATGTGCTCAAAAGTGAGATTGTGCACACTTCTCTATCAAACTCTCCCCCAAGGTAGTTCTTTAACCGTTCTCCATTAACGGTCCAACTTTCTTTACTCTTACTATCCTCGATAGTAATGGCACCATATGGTTTGACTTCCTTAATTACGAACGGTCCTGACCACTTAGACTTTAGTTTTCCTGGGAAGAGCTTGAGTCTAGAATTGAATAGTAGAACAAGGTCTCCCACTTTGAACTCTTTCTTCTTGATTCTCTTATCATGGTACCTTTTCATATTTTCCTTGTACATTTTATTAGACTCATATGCTAGGTACCTGAATTCCTCAAGCTCATGGATTTGATTCTTCCTTTTCTTATAAGCCAAACTATCATCTCTATTGAAGAATCGTAAGGCCCATAATGCTTTGTGTTCCACCTCCACCGGGAGGTGACATGCCTTACCATAAACCATTTGAAAAGGAGATGCACCAGTCGGTGTTTTGTATGCTGTCCTATATGCCCACAAGGCATCATCAATCCTTACCGACCAGTCTTTTCGGGATTCTGACACAGTCTTCTCTAGAATATTCTTGATTGCTCTGTTTGAGATCTCTGCTTGCCCATTGGTTTGGGGATGATAAGGTGATCCTATCTTGTGGTTGATATGATACTTGTCCAGCATTTTCGCTACCTGCTCGTTAACAAAGTGAGATCCACCATCGCTTATAATCACTCTAGGCATGCCAAAACGTGTGAATATGTTTCTATTTAAAAAATTTAGCACAGTTTTGGCATCCGCTTTTGGTGTGGCGATGGCTTCTACCCACTTGGAGACCTAATCTACTGCAACTAGAATATATTCATTAGCAAAAGAAGGAAAAAATGGCCCCATGAAATCGATGCCCCAACAATAAAAAACTTCTACTTCAATAATGGTTTGAAGCGGTATCTCATCTCGTTTACTTATCCCCCCAACTCTTTGACATTTGTCACAATTCTTTGCATGATGGTGGGCGTCTTTGAAAATAGTTGGCCAGAAAAACCCGGATTGGAGAACTTTTGTTTCCGTCCTCCATCCGTTAAAATGCCCACCACTAGGTGAATTATGATAGTGCCACAAGATTTGTTGGGCTTCTTCTTCAGTAACACATCTTCTTAAAATTCCATCCTTACCTATCTTGAACAAATATGGGTCGTCCCATACATAGTATTTTGCATCGGCTAACAACTTTTTCTTTTTGTTCCAGTCAAAGTCCTCCGGTATCATACCGGTTGCTTTATAATTAGCAAGATCGGCGAACCAAGGTCTTATTTGGAGTTGAAAAAGTTGTTTTTCCGGAAGCTCATCATTTATTTCAGCTTCTTGGTTGGTGACATTTACATTGACCAAACGGGATAAATGATCTGCTACCACATTTTCTGAACCTTTTTTATCCCGGATTTCTATGTCAAATTCTTGCAAAAGAAGAACCCAACGAATGAGTCTTTGCTTCGAATCCGGTTTAGTAAGCAGATATTTAATGGCCGCATGGTCTGTGTAAATCACCACCTTTGACCCAATGAGATAGGATCTAAATTTTTCAAGGGCATACACTATAGCTAACAATTCTTTTTCTGTGGTAGCATAATTGACTTGAGCATCATTTAGCACCTTGCTTGCATAGTGTATGACATGAAATATTTTTCCTTTTCGCTGGCCTAATACCGCACCTATGGCATCATCGTTAGCATCACACATAAGTTCAAAATGGTTTTTCCAATCGGGTGCTACGATCACAGGTGCGGTGGTTAGCCGTTCTTTTAGGTCATTGAAAGCTTGTACACAAGATTCATCAAAATTAAAACATGTACCTTGGTTGAGTAAATTACTCAAAGGTTTGGCAATCTTTTACAAATCTTCTATAGAATCCTGCATGACCTAAAAAGCTTCTTACTCCTTTGACATTTATTGGAGGTGGGAGCTTTGAAATTACATCCACCTTGGCTTGGTCCACTTCAAGTCCTCTTGAAGATACTTTGTGTCCGAGTACAATTCCTTCAGTTACCATGAAATGGCACTTCTCCCAATTTAAAATCAAATTGGTCTCAATATATCTTCCAAGTGCCACATCCAAATTATTCAAGCATGTATCAAAGGTTTTTCCAAATACTGAGAAGTCATCCATGAATACTTCAATACTTTTTTCAATGAGGTCTGAGAATATGGCTTGCATACACCGTTGGAAAGTAGCTGGAGCATTATATAATCCAAATGGCACCCTCCTATATGCGAAAATTCCAAATGGACATGTAAAAGCTGTCTTCTCATGATCTTCTGGGTTTACCACAATCTGATTGTACCCGGAATACCCATCTAAGAAGCAATAGTAATTCTGCCCCGATAACCTCTCAAGCATTTGATCCATGAATGGTAGAGGGAAGTGATCTTTTCTCGTAGCTTTGTTGAGTCTACGATAATCGATGCACATTCTCCACCCGGTTACAGTTCTTGTTGGTATAAGTTCATTCTTATCTTTACAGATGACCGTCATGCCTCCCTTCTTTGGCACAACGTGTACTGGACTTACCCATGCACTATCAAAAATTGGGTAAATCATACCTGCTTCTAGGAGTTTTATCACCTCTTTCCTTACTACCTCTTTCATTGTTGGATTTAGTCTTCTTTGCGGTTGAGCTACCGGTTTGAATTCTTCCTCTAACATGATCTTGTGCATGCAATATGCAGGACTTATACCTTTCAGATCCGCCAATACCCATCCAATTGCAGCTTTATTCTTTTGGAGAATTTGGATGAGTCTTGCCTCTTCTTTTGTAGTCAACTTAGAACTGATAACGACCGGTTTGTTTCCCTCTTCATCTAGAAAGACATACTTCAAATGAGGTGGGAGTAGCTTTAATTCTATCTTTGACTCTTTAACTCCTTTTTTTAGCCCCAAATCTTCTACCTTGTCCTCCTTTGTGATCGTGTTGCCACCTTTCTCTAATTCCTTTAAAAATAACTCAATTTATTTTTCTTCTTCTTGAGTAAGTACATTAAAAGATTCAACAAGAGATCTCTCTAAAGGGCTAGATAGATGAATTTGGTTTGCCACTTCTACTACACTCTCTTCAGTAACATCCATGCGAAAACAGTCATTATTGTCTTTGGGTTGCTTCATGGCATCGAAAAGATTAAAACACACCTCTTCATCTTGAACTCGTAACTTCATTATACCATCATCAATATCGATCATCATTCGGGTTGTTTTCATGAATGGTCTTCCAAGAAGGATAGGTGACTCCTTGTCTTCTTCCATGTCGATCACAACGAAATCTACCGGAAACAAAAATTTGTCAACTTTCACTAACATGTCTTGTGCAACGCCATAAGGGAGAGTGGTTGATTTATCTGCTAATTGTAAAGTCATTCTCGTTGACTTCATCTCAATATTTCCCAACCGCTGCACTATTGATAAAGGAATTAGATTGATACCTGATCCTAAATCGATCAATCCATTCCCAATATTTTGATTGCCAATTGTAACCGACAGTGTGACTCTTCCAGGATCTCTCGCCTTTTGAGGGAGGCGTGATATTATAGCACTACATTGTGCATCAAGTATAACAACTTCTTCTTCTTCCGGTCTTTTCTTCTTTGTCAAAATATCTTTCATGAATTTCGCATATTTTGGCATTTGAGCAATTGCTTCGGAGAATGGAATTTTAATTTGTAGTTGTTTAAAAATTTCCATAAACATTGCATATTGCCTAGCATTGTCCTTCTTTGATGGAGCATGGGGATATGGCAAATGTTGACTTGCTATCACGTTGCTTGCCATCTTTTCTCTAACACTCTTTCTTTTTAGTTTTTCTTTTTTTTCAATTTCTTTATTCAAATTTTCTTCACCAGCCTCCTTATTAATAATTTCATATTCTTCATCCTCTCCATCATGTTTTTCATCTTTCTTTTCTGTATCGTCTTCAACATCATTCTTTTCAACTTCGTCCTTACTTCCTTTTTGCCCAGTCCTTGTCACCACCGCTTTGCAATGCTCCTTTGGATTCTCTTGAGTGTTGGCAGAGAATGTTGCGTTTGATTGATTAGCTGCAATCTGCTTCGCAAGTTGGCCCACTTGAGTTTCCAAATTCTTTATAGCTGCCTCTTGATTCTTTTGATTTGTCATTGACATTTGCATAAATTGTGTCATAGTTTCTTCTAACTTTGACGGTCCTCCTTGTTGTTGTGGTGGTGGTTGGGTGTAAGGTTGGAAGGTTTGTGGTTGATACCCTTGATTATGTGGTCTTTGTTGATAACCTTGATTGTTATTCCTTGGTGGATAACCTTGTTGATACGGAGGATTCTGATATTGATTCTGCCTTTGTCCTTGGTTGTTGTTCATGTAATTCACTTCTTCTTCCAAAACTGGTGGGCAAAATCCTGTCTGATGATCTCCCTTGCATAATTCACACTTTGCAACTTGATAAGAATTAGATACACCATTCAGCTCCTTGAGTTGTTGTGGTAATTTAGACATTTGTTGTGTCAAAAGTTCCACTTGCGATGTTAGTAACTTATTTTGGGCCAGCAGAGCATCACTGTTATTCAATTCCAAAATTTCGGCTTTCTTATCTCTGACAGTTCGATCATGATTACCCTGACGATCATTCAGAGCCATTCGCTCAATTATCTGAATAGCTTCAGCAGGTATCTTAGACATGAGTGAACCACCATCTTTGGCATCCAAGAGTGTCTTGTTTGTAGGTGTGAGACCATTACGGAACATGTGGATTTGATCAACTTCTGCAAAACCGTGTCCTTTACACTTTCTTAACATAGCTTTATACCTTTCCCATGCTTCATTCAATGATTCATTACTGCCTTGAGAGAATACTGCTATTTCTGTTTTTGCTTCAAAGAATCGGTTTTGAGAGTAAAACCTTTCTAAAAAATTTTCCTCTAAGGTATTCCAGTCGGTCATCACTGTTTCGGGTTGATCCAAGTATCAATCTTTTGCCTTAGATAACAAAGAATGTGGGAACAACCTCTTGAATAGTGTTTCCTCATCAGCTTGAGCTACACCAGTTGTACCCGCTAACTCATAGAATCGAGTAAGATGCGTGTACGGATCTTCGTGGTCCAATCCGGCGAAAGGACTTGCACAAATCAACTGTATGATACCGGTCTTCAATTCTGAAGTTCGCCCGTTGGCGACAGTTCTAGCGAACTGTGGGTTGAGTCTTGGACTATTTGCACATGGACCAGGAGCAGCCATGTTGACAACAGTTGGTTGTATAATAACTTCCTGTTCTTCTTCAGCAAATAGTTCGTGAAAGAAAAGTTCTTCTGACGACTCGTCAATTTTCTCCAGTTGATGTGACGATGTCGCGGTTGCGTTGTCTCTTGCTCTTGCTATGTTTGCTCTTCTTCGTGTTTTGCTGTTTAACCTCCTAGCGGTCCTTTCGATCTCGGGATCAAAAAGAAGTTGATCACTGGGAACTTTGCTGCGCATACACGAAATTCTGCACAAACTAACACATGAGTGAAACAACCAAATCAATAAAATAGTAACAAAAACTCAAAATAAACTTATTGCAATGCGTGCAATATTGACACCAATCCCCGGCAACGGCGCCAATTTGTTGAAAGTATTTGTGGGTAAATATTTTCGGTATATATCGTATCCACAGGGATTGGTTTAATATTACTGTTGTTCTATAGTTGGTTATTTTGAGTGAGAAAAAGTAGTTGAATTTGTTTTGTGGTTATAACTATGCTATTAAATCTAAACAATAATTTAAATGCAAATTATGAAAGTTTGTTAACCGATTAAAGAGATATGTTGAGCTTTAGGGTTCATCAACCTATTCCTATACAATTTGTTAATTAAATCACAATTGAACAATCATTTGAATTATTATCTTCACTTATCCTCAAATATGATTCCATGTCTGCAAATCAAATTAGATAAACTTTTACCGTTATGAGATTCGATCTCTCAGAATATCAATATCGATAATAGTAATAAAGAACGATAATTATGAAAACTCAATCACAATTTCATCTCTGCAAATTGGGACTGAATCAATATAGTAACCTAGGGCAAAAGTTAGAATCTTTTCTTTTGATCAAAGATTCCACAATAATTTAATATAAAAACAAGGTTTCTTATTGATAATAAATTCAAACAATTGTTCATAGGAATTAATCAATGCATATTCATAGGCTAACTACTACCTTAAACTCAACAAGAGGAATTTAGCTCTCCATAGACATGAAGATAACACAAGATTTAATGGAGGGATTCATCTTCATCAAAGGAATGTCTTCAATTGGTAAAGAGTCCACCTTCAATCGTTGTTCTCAGCTTCAGAATCATAATGCTCTCCTAATTTCGCTCACAAAAAGTCAGTCCTTTACTTGAAGACTAGGGCTTCTATTTATAATTTTTGGGCCTAAACCGTCGCGTCCGCGGCGCGGCAACGGATCACCGCGGCGCGGTCAAAAACAGTGAGTTTGGCGCGGCGCTGTCTTAGACTCCCGCGGCGCGCCCTTGCTAAAACTCCTTCTTTTTGCTTTGCCTTTGATACTTCAACTTTCTTTCCTCTTCATGTTCTTATAAAAGCTCCTTTTCAGCTCCAAACCTGCATCAATAGTACCCACAAGTGATTCGATTTGCTTTACAAATGAACTAAACTTATTCAGTTCAATTCTTACTAAAAACCTATGGATCTATCACAATTTGCATTAGTTTAGAAAAGAAATTACTTATATTAACACATGATTTTACCATTAATTCACTCCTAACACAAAGCCCTGGTAAGACAACTGAGGAGGAAAGTAGACCCAAAGATAAGCCAAGTAACCTAAAAGAAAAAGAGGACAAGGAAGGAGAGACAGAGGAAAAAAGAAGCGCCATACATACCTCCACCACCTTATAAACCACCTATCTCGTACCCTCAAATATTCGAGAAATCTAAAAGCATAGGGCAATTTAAGAAATTTATCGAACTTCTTAAACAGTTGAACATTACAATTCCGTTTACAGAAGCCATTACACAAATGCCCTCATATATTAAGTTCCTAAAAGAAATCCTATCGAATAAGAAGAAATTAGAAGACAACGAGACCGTAACACTCACTGCCGAATGCAGTGCAATAATTCAAAATAAAATGCCACCTAAGCTGAAAGACCTAGGAAGTTTCTCCATACCTTGCAATATAGGAAAATTTGTCATAGACAAAGCTTTGTGCGACTTAGGAGCTAGTATTAGCCTAATACCTTTGTCCATTTGCGAGAAACTTAACATGGGAGACCTAAGACCAACCAAGATGTCAGTACAACTTGCAAACCGATATGTTAAGTATCCTGTAGGTGTTCTTGAAAACGTACCCGTCCGTATCGGACAATTCTACATCCCTACGGATTTCATAATTATGGACATAAAGGAAGACGTCAATACCCCTATAATCTTAGGAAGACCCTTTCTAGCTACAGCTGGAGCTATTATAGACGTGAAGAAAGGCAAGTTGACATTCGAAGTAGGTGAGGAGAAGGTCGAGTTTATTTTAACACAATTCCTTCAAGCCCCAGCTATAGAAGATACATGCTATATGGTGGACGTTATTGATGGATGTGTAAGAGAGATAGGATTATCGGAAGAATCTTACTATGAAGTTATAAATATTCCGATGCCCTTGATTTTAGAAGATGACAATTGGCGTCCGGAATATCGAGACGATAGTTTAAGCGAATTCTTAGCTTTAACACCCAACCTTATGCCTTGTCCTAAGAAACCAACCTTGGACCTTAAACCATTACCCAAGACTCTTAGGTATGAATACCTAGACGATGAGCTCAAAAGACCAGTAATAGTAAACACAGAGCTAGGAGCTACAGAGACTGAGAAGCTATTACAAGTGTTAAGGAAGTATACATCTGCATTAGGATATAACATTGCTGATCTGAAAGGAATAAGTCCTTCCATAGGTATGCATCGCATCATGTTGGAAGAAGATTGCAAAACCTCTAGGGAACATCAAAGAAGGATTAAGCCTATCCTGAGCATAGTAGTTAAAGATGAAGTCACCAAACTTCTGAATGCAGGAATTATATACCCAATCTCTGATAGTCAGTGGGTAAGTCCGGTCCATTGTGTACCAAAGAAAGGAGGCATAATAGTTATCGTAAATAAGTCAGGAGAATCTATTGCCGAAAGAAAGGTGATTGGAGCAAGGATGTGTATTGACTATTGCAAATTGAACAAAGCCACAAGGAAAGACCATTTCCCTCTTCCCTTTACTGACCAAATGCTCGAACGCTTAGCAAAACACTCTTATTACTGCTACCTGGATGATTACTCAGGGTTCTTTCAGATCCCAATTCACCCTGACGACCAAGAGAAAACAACCTTCACATGCCCTTATGGAACATTCGCTTATAGACGAATGTTGTTCGGATTATGCAACGCCCCTGCGACATTTCAGAGATGCATGATGTCAATTTTCGCTGACTACATAGACAACATCATGGAAGTCTTTATGGACGACTTCTCTGTATGTGGCGAGGATTTCGAAGGATTCCTCTCAAATCTAGAAAAAGTTTTGGACAGATGTGTACAAGTTAACCTCGTCCTAAACTGGGAAAAGTGTCACTTTATGGTTAAACAAGAGATTGTACTTGGACATGTAGTCTCCGAAAGAGGAATTGAAGTCGATAAAGTAAAGATCAAAGTAATAGAAAATATCCAACCCCCAAAAACAGTTAGAGAAATACGGAGCTTCTTAGGACACGCAGGTTTCTACAGAAGATTTATTAAGAATGATCCGCTGTCGCGCGCAGATCAAAAACGAGTATTTTGAAAACGGTAGTATAGCGGCAATGGCTCGAGTCGTATCGCAAGGATTCTTGTTTATTATAAACTAATCAAAATCGATAGGGGGGGTTGGTTCAGGTTCGATTTATAGAAAAAGTGCTTAAAATAAGTGATTCTGAAAATAAGTTGTTTATGAAAACAAGTGATTAATCATTAAGCTAAAACGAATCAACCTACTGTATTGACTCCCAACTTATCATCGATTCCTATAAAATCCCAATTACCTAACGGGTTCGTTCGTTCCTATTCGATTATAACAACTACAGACAAGCGCGATAGAAATTATACGACGGATGTTCCTGAATTCCGGATTAAGCAAACAGATTAAAAACTGTTACGAATTAAGCAAACGCAACTTTGATCGTTCGTGATAATATAAAAGCTATGTTAACACGAAATTGATTCAGGATCATCAATCAACAATCGAATTTAAGAAATATATCCTATAGCAACAATCAAATTAAGCAAATAATTGGAATTATAGGAAGAATTCAAAGGAAACAAATAATTGGAATTATAAAAACCTCAAAGTGGAATCCGAGTCACAGCAGATTGATCCTTGGTGAATTAGTTCCTCATGATCATACAAAGCAAAACTCTCCAAATTTGTGAATAGTGTCAAAACGATGGTGAATAGTGTTTTTGGCTGCCTAACCTAGGTGAAAACACCCAACCCGTTTCACAACTTAACCGGGTCGACCCGACCCATTACAAATGACCCAAACACTAAAATAAACTAATGCTGCAAATTGCACGAATTTTCTGGCCCTGCTACAATCCGATTGAGCTCTCGACTTTTGAACAAAAGTCGTAACTCTTTCTCTTAGCTTTCCAACGACTAGTAGAACGCTTCAATCCGATACTCCAAACTCTAGTTATGAATTTATTCGTGCAGGCTGTTAATGCTGAAAAATTAATACGAAAAACAAATAAGTGCAAAAATAAAATAAATTATAAAAAAAAATTAAAACATAAAAATAAATAAAACAAACCGAAGAAATGCTTGAGTACAAACATGGAAGAACGTGCATCAAAATGCACTGATCAAATTCCCCCACACTTAAACTTTTACACTCCGAGCAAAATGAAAAACAAAACAAAGAAAGCACAAATACATCAACAATTACTCATCCTAGGCTACAAATCTTCTTCAGGTAAGTTTGCATCGACAGGTACTAATCTTGCACATTAAGGACATCATAAGAACACTAACCACAGTTATGTAGACATAAGCCTCCTAAGTACACAAACCAATTCAAATCATATTATTATATCATAGCCTAACTTACTCATCCTTTTTGCTCTTTTTCATTCAGGCGCAATCACATTAAGCCCGTTATCTCCACACACTTATAGCAAGACGACCGGTTAGTGACTCTGATCCTTTTCTGCATGGGGTTCTAGTACTTACGTGGCATAACCCTTTGTTTACTCGGTTGTAGTTGCGGGGATCGGACCGTAATCCTCCCTACCAAGTTCAGCACCAGAAACTGCTGAACCAACTAACAAAGAGTCTTGAAATCTTTTTTTTTTGAAGGTTCCACAACCGTTGGGTTAAGTGACCGGGTGAGGGTCACCAAAATTAGAAGGTGCATTACCTTTTTCTTTTTTTTTCTCGGAACATTCATTTATATTCATCGGCTTCCCTGCGTAAAGTGTGTGAGAGATGGTGTCGACTGCTGAAATAAACTACTTAAGAGCTGTCAGAGAATGAGAATTTAAGGCTAAAACATAATAAAAAATTCAAATCGATTTCCATATGCAGGAGACTATGGTGTTAGAACGATACCGATCTTGTGAATTTTTCCCAAGTCTCCGCAAACTCGACTCAAATCAGTCTATAGCCTAAAACTTTCAAGAAGATGCATTTTTTTATTGATTGAAATTAAACAAAATACTAACAAAAACAAAGAAAGCACACAATTTCCTCTCCCACACTTAAACTAAGCATTGCCCACAATGAAAGGACATTACTAATAAAGTAGAGAGAAAGAAAGAAAGACTCCCTGATCAAGTTGCAATGTAGTTAGGTGCTTCCAAAGAAAGCTCCTCTATGCTGACATCTTCAGGCACCGAACTTTCATGAAATAACTTCAGACGCTGCCCAATAACCTTGAAGACTTTGTCAGTTCCTGCACTTTTAATTTCGACTGCACCATGAGGGAAAACATTAGTAACAAGAAAAGGGCCAATCCATTTGGATCAAAGTTTTCCAGCCATAAGTTTAAGGCGGGAGTTAAACAGTAAAACTTGTTGGCCCACAGAAAATTCCTTCCTATAAATCATCTTATCATGGAAGTTCTTAGTTTTCTCTTTATAAATCCTAGAGCTCTCATAAGCCTCTAATCTAAGCTCTTCCAACTGTTGTAATTGGAGTTTTCTTTCAATACCTGCTTGTTGCATCTCCAAATTACAACTTCTCACCGCCCAAAAAGCACGGTGTTCTATCTCAACAGGAAGATGACATGCCTTACCAAAAACAAGTCGATAAGGAGACATCCCAATGGGTGTTTTAAAAGCTGTTCTTTGAGCCCAAAGTGAGTCTTCTAGACGACGGCTCCAGTCTTTCCTGTTTGGTTGCACCATTTCCTCTAAAACCTGTTTGATCTCCCTGTTTGAGATCTCAGCTTGCCCATTAGTCTGTGGGTGGTACGCGGTAGAGACTTTGTGCAAAACTCCATACTTCCGGAGTAAAGATTCCATGGTGCGGTTACAGAAATGAGTGCCTTGGTCACTTATGATAGCTCGCGGTATTCCGAACCTGCAAAAAATATTAGTCCTGACAAAATTTGCAACAACTCGAGAATCATTAGTCCTAGTGGGGATATCTTCCACCCACTTTAAAACATAATCAACAACAAGTAAAATGTAAAGAAAACCAAATAGTTGACCAATAGAAACCTGAATCAACAACAAAATCTTGCCAGTGATGTTTGTACCTGCTATCTGACACTCTTTACAAGTTCGGTAAGTCTCAAAAGCATCCTTAAAAATAGTTGACCAATAGAAACCTGAATCAAGGACTTTTCTCGCAGTCCTTTGAGGACCGAAGTGTCCACCGACTTGAGATGCATGAGAAAATTTTAAAATAGATTCAATCTCATTTTCGGGGGCACATCTCCTGATTACCTGCTCACTACCAAATTTCCATAGATATGGATCATCCCAAACATAATATTTGGCATCACTCTTGAGTTTGTGAACCTGTGATCTAGATGCACCTGTAGGAAAAACACCACCAACAAGAAAATTAACAATGTCAGCAAACCAAGGTGTAATCCCATGCAAAAGAAACAACTGCTCATCAGGAAAGTCATCCTGAATAGGAAAAAGGTCTTCATCTCTCTCTATCCTGCTCAAGTGGTCAGCCACTAAGTTCTCAGCTCCACTTTTATCTTTAATCTCGACATTAAACTCTTGGAGCAACAACATCCACCGAATCAATCTCGGTTTTGCATCCGGCTTCTTCAGCAAGTACTTTAAAGTTGCATGGTCAGTAAAAACAACAACCTTGGAACCTAGCAAATAAGATCTGAATTTGTCAATAGCAAAAATAATAGCTAGCAGTTCTTTTTCAGTGGTAGTATAATTTGACTGTGCAGAATCTAAAGTCCTAGAAGCATAGTAAATAACATGGGCAGCCTTGTCAACTCTTTGTGCAAGGACAGCCCCAACAGCATAATTAGAAGCGTCACACATGAGCTCAAAAGGGAGTGTCCAGTCAGGGGGCTGAATGATGGGAGTGGAGGTCAATGCTTTTTTCAAGAAGTCAAACGCTTGTTTGCATTTGTCATCAAAATTGAAAGTGATGTCATTCTTCAACAAGTTTGACAGCGGAAGAGCTATCTTGCTGAAATCCTTGATGAAACGCCTGTAAAAACCTGCATGACCAAGAAAAGAACGAATCTCGCGAACGCAAGAAGGGTAAGGCAGTGTAGAAATCACATCAATTTTAGCAAGGTCAACAGAAATTCCTTTTTCAGAAATAATGTGACCAAGAATAATTCCCTGATCAACCATAAAATGACATTTTTTATAATTCAACACAAGGTTAGTCTCGATGCATCTTTCTAAAATCAAGATTAAACTGTTCAAGCATGCATCAAAAGAGGAACCATAGACAGTAAAGTCATCCATAAACACTTCCATGCAATTTTCAATAAAATCAGAGAAAATACTCATCATGCATCGTTGGAAAGTTCCAGGAGCATTGCAAAGGCCAAAAGGCATCCTCCTGTAAGCAAATGTACCGAATGGGAACGTGAAAGTCGTATTTTCTTGATCTTCAAGTGCAATATGAATCTGAAAGTAACCTGAAAAACCATCAAGAAAATAATAATGTGATTTACCAGCTAGTCGTTCAAGCATCTGGTCAATGAACGGCAAAGGAAAGTGATCCTTTCTAGTAGCCTGGTTCAATCTCCTGTAATCAATATAAACTCTCCAGCTATTATGAACTCTAGTGGGGACAAGTTCATTCTTTTCATTTTTTACCGCTGTGAGTCCATATTTCTTAGGTACAATCTGCACTAGACTTACCCACTTACTGTCAGAGATAGGATAAATGATACCTGCTTGCAAGAGTTTGGTTACCTCTTTCTTTACAACATCAAGAATCAAAGGATTAAGCCTCCTTTGGGGATGCCTCACTGTTTTCGCTCCATCCTCAAGTAAAATCACGTGCATGCACATCGAAGGACTAATACCTGGAAGGTCGGCTAATGTCCACCCGATTGCTTTCTTGTGCCTCTTCAAAACCTGCAAAAGTTTGTCTTCTTGATCGAATTCAAGGTTAGAAGAGATAATAACAGGAAGTTTTTCATTACGCTCCAAGTAAGCATATTTCAAGTTCTCAGGGAGCTCTTTTAGCTCTAAGGACGGGGGCTGCTCGATGGATGGAATGCTCGGGGCAGCTGGGATGTCAAGGGCATCTGCTGCAAAAACAACTTCATCGGAAACAGCTTCACCTGTAGGAAACACATCAGCCTGCAAAGCATTATTAATCTCAGGACATACAACACACACGTTAGTGTCAGTACAGTCAAAATAATGATAAACATCATCAAATGCAGATAAGGATGGAAAATCAAGTGAAAACAATTCAGAGCAAGTGTCATCAACCAATGCAGATATTAACTCAATATTAAAAACCGAATGCTCCTCCACAGGGTGTTTCATGGCATCGAAGATGTTAAATTTTTCAATGATGTCACCAAATTCCATGGACATGGTTCCATCGTCAACATCAATTTTTGTCTTCGCCGTTTTCATGAACGGTCTGCCTAAAATGATGGGAGCTCTGCTTGTCTTGGTTTCTCCTTCCATGTCTAGAATATAGATATCTGCAGAAAAAATCAAATTGTTAACTTGAACAAGAACATCTTCGACTACCCCGGCGGGTCGAGCGTTGCTCCTGTTCGCCAATTGAATGATTAAACCTGTATGCTGCAAAGGACCAAGACAAAGGTTATTATAAACAGAAGTAGGCATAACATTAATGCCCGATCCCAAATCAAGCATGCAATTATCAAATTTACTATCCCCGATGGTGCAAGGAATAACAAATGTTCCCGGATCCTTATGCTTTTGTGGCAGAACCTGAGTAGTGAGGGCTGAAACATTTTGCTCGCCTACAACCTTTTCGGATGATTGTTTGGGCTGAATAAAGGCAAAAATATTTCGTCCTAAGTTCACTCTTTCACTTCCCTTAATCCTCCTCTTGTTGGTACACAAATCTTTCAGAAACTTTACATACTTAGGAATCTGCTTAATAACATCAAGTAGCGGAATGTTTACCGCAACTTTTTGGAAAACATCCAATATCTCTCTTTCTTTGTCTCCCTCCTCAATTCTTTTATTTTTCAAAACTCTATGCGGGAAGGGGACTGGTGGCACATACTCCTTTTCTTTAATTTTTTCAGTTTCGACCATAGCAGAAGAAGGAGAAGAATGTTCAATTGGAGGAGGTTCTGAAGAAGAAAGTTCAGAAGTTACCTCAATGATTTTTTTATTCTTTTTAGGGGCTGTTTCTGTAACTTTCCTAGATTGCAAAGTAATAGCACTCACATTAGCATTAGGACCATTCGGATTGACAATTGTCTGGGCTGGAAGTTGGTTCGAACCTTGAGCTTGCATGTTATTTATTTGAGTAGCAAGTTGTCTCATCTGTGTGTTCAAGGTATGAATGCTAGCATCGGTCCTTTGTTGGAACTGAAGGTTGTTCACGGCCATTTGTTTAACAAGATCCTCCAAGGATGGTCCGGAATTAGCTGGAGGGGTGTGATGTGGCTGGGGTAATGGTACGGTCAGTTGCTGTTGGGAGGGCTACTGATTTCCATATCAAAGGTTGGGATGATTCCTCCAATTGGGATGATATTTGTTGGTGGACAGGTCAGGGGTGTTGTTGTACCTGTTCTGGTTGTAAAGGTTGGCTGCATAAGCTTGAGGCAGCTCGGTAACGGTATCATCTTTCAGAATAGGACAAGTATCGGTCGGATGATCATTAGCTGTACAAATGCCACACATAGTTGCTGTTTGAGGTTTTGCTACTGTAAGTTGTTTGACTAATGCGGTCAACTCATCAATTCTGGTTTCTAAATCTTTGTTGGAAGAACTCTGAATTTGATGCACACCCTTGGTCTGGATAGAATTGGTTCGAGTGGTGAATTGCTGTGAATTTAAGGACATATTTTCAATGAGGGCCCTGGCAGCAGCTGGAGTTTTGTCAACAAGTGCTCCACCACTAGTAGCATCAAGAATGTTTCTATCCATAGGTAACGACCCCTCATAAAAGTACTGAATGAGAAGTTGCTCGGTAATCTGATGTTGAGGACAGCTTGAAAATAACTTCTTGAACCTATCCCAGTACTCAGCCAATGACTCGTTATCTTGTCTGATGCCACAAATCTCTTTTCGGATTGGAGCAGCTCTAGAGGCAGGAAAATATCTCTCCAATAATACTCTTTTCAGAGCATTCCAGCTTGTGATTGAATTCGGTTCGAGATCATATATCCAGTCCTTCGCTGCACCCTGCAAAGAAAAAGGAAGCACAAAGTTTGATATGATCTTCGGTGATCCCTTCAGGCTTCAATGGTGTAGAACACACCACCTGGAATTCCTTCAAATGTTTGTGTGGATCCTCACCTGCAAGACCATTAAACTTTGGCAACAAGTGTATTAAACCCGATTTTAATTCAAAAGGAACAGCAACAACATCATATTCAATACACAAGCCATTATTATTCACATCAGGGGCTGCAAGTTGCCTTAAAGTTCTATTGTCAGCCATTTCAAAAACAAATTCAGAATCAGAATCAAATAAGTTATGCAAATAATCAGACTCAGAATCAGACTCAGCTATGGTTGGTGAAGGTAAACTATTGCTAGCCTGGCCTACTCTACGAAGTGTGTGCAAGGTTCTCTCTACCTCAGGATCACAGCAATGCAGCAACAATTGTGAAAATGCCAACTATGTCCCTAAAACAAACACAATGAAGCAAATCGATTAAAAAAAATTCAGAAAAATTCTAAAAACACAAAATTTAATCTAATTAGACAGAATAAGAATTTTGATAATTTTTTTGGAATTTTTCGACTCTATGAAAACAGTAAATAATTCATTAAAAATAGAAAACGGATTATCGATCAGACGCAATTTTCCCAAAAACCGATTTTTCGACTCAAAAAGCGTTATGGCCGAAAACGCGAGGAACCTATGGCCAAAACGCACAAACACTAAACCTAAGACTCTAAAATCAATTAATAATAACAAGAATCCCCGGCAATGGCGCCGATTTTGAAGGATAGAAAAACACGTAGAAAGGGGGGGTTTGAATAAGTGTGACTTTAAAAACTCTTAAGATAAAAACAATTGCACAATGATTTTTATCCTGGTTCGTTGTTAACAAAACTACTCCAGTCCACCCTCTTAGAGTGATTTACCTCACCTGAGGATTTAATCCACTAATCAACCTTGATTACAATGGTTTTCCACTTAGATACCCTATAAGTCTTCTAGAGTATTCTAATCACAACCTGATCACTCTAGAAACCTTTTACAAATGAATGTAAACAAATTCTTACAAGAGTATTACAATGCTTCTTAATAAGCTATAATCACGATTGTGATATTTCTCTTAAGTTCTAATCTTAAATCTCACTAAGATATTACAAATGAAGTGAGGTTGAAGATGAAGTTTGAGAGATTTTGAATTTGACAATGTTTCTGTATTTTTGCGCAAGAGTTGTGTATTCAGCTTCTCATCAGAACTTATATTTATAGGCGTTATGAGAAGATGACCGTTGGGAGCATTTAATGCGTTGCATGATTCGTACAGCATTGCATTTAATGTTTCACTCTTTTGTCAACTACCTTGAGCCTTGCTTTTCCTGCTTTAATTGACTTTGCCTTTAATAACTTCTAACGTTCCTTTTGTCAGTTAGCGTAGCCTGCCATCTTGTACTTACTTCTGATCTCATGTTTGTAGATACAATGTTTGAATATTAGAGTCATTCAGCTTGGTGTATAGCATCTTCTTGTCTTATGACTTTGAAGTGCTTCTAGCATGATACCATAAGAACTTCAGTGCTTCTGCTTCTGAACTCAAGTTCTTCTGATGCTTCATAGACCATGTTTTGATTCTGCTTGACCATCTTCTGATGTTTTGCGAGAGCATGTTCTGATGTTGCATACTTGAACCTTCTGAGTCAGTGCTTCTTGCGCTGAATTGTGCATACTCTTTATATATTTCTTAAAATGGAAAATGCATAGGATTAGAGTACCACATTGTCTTATACAAAATTCATATATAATGTTATCATCAAAACTAAAAATATTGATCAGAACAATTCTTGTTCTAACAATCTCCCCCTTTTTGATGATGACAAAAACATATATAATTGATATGAATTTGCAATCAGAATATCAGATGACAAAAGACAATTACACAGTTATAACATAAGCACATAAACATAGTGTGTGAATATGTCTCCCCTTGAGATTAGCAATCTCCCCCTGAAATAAATACTAGAAGAATTTATAAATAAAAGACTTCCCTGAGTATTTTCCATTTCAGTCGAGACGTTCACATTTGCCTAGAACTTCAGAACATTTAGAGCTTCTGCTTCTTGCTTCCATAGGACAGCTTTAGAGCTTTGAGTTTCTTCTTGAATCATTGCATGCTTGATTGTATCAGAACATTCTTGAATGTATTAGAGCATCATCAGAGCATCTTTACATCCTGAAATGTTTCAGAACAAACTAGACGACAAAAGTCAGAGCATGAATGAATCAGAACATTCTTTTAAGAAAGAACATGTATCAGAGCAGTGCTAAAAAATATCAGAGCAAACTTTGATAAGTTCTTAAAAATAATATGTATCAGAACATATGAGAGATAAGAATATGTTAGAGCATATTCTGCCACGAGAATATCATAACATTCTTTCTTCTTGCTTCTGATCTTGAAGCTTCACAGCACTAAGCTTGCTTCAAATCCAAGAACATGCTTCTTTATAGAAGTGCATTTCCTCATGTATTTGCTTCTCATGTTGAGCTTTTTCAGAATATCTCCAATCCTGCAAAAAATCTCAAAGACATAGAACTTGCAAATAATGTTAGGAATGTTGAGACTTAATCCCAGCAACTGATATAATAAACCAAATCAATTATCATGTTTCTCCCCCTTTTTGTCATAACATCAAAAAGCATTTAAAAGATTCAGATGAAAAACAATATGAGTGAAGAAGATAATATTTCATTGATTCAATAAAATATCAGAAGTACAAAAGATAGAAGCATATGCAAGAAACAGATGCAAGAAATAAGAAAACATCTAAGACCAAGACACAATACGACTAGCCTAGCTTAGAAACTATTTTGGCCAGAAGGTTTTGAATCTCAGAAGTGCTTTCAGTCCGCGTCTTCATAAATGAGCGAAACTCATTGTGAGTATCTTCATGCTTATCCAAACGAGAAGCTAGATCAGCTTGATTCTTTTGAAGAGCCTTCATGGTGTTCACCAGAACAGAAGGTTCATCAGAAGAAGCTTCACAGCTATCATTCAACGGAGTAGCATGCTCAACAGCAGCATCAATCATGAGAACATCATCTTGATTTTCCTGAACAGGAAGTTTCTCAGCAGGATGATTCTCAGCACTTTGCTTCTCAGCATCAGCTTCTGACATAGAAGCATCTTCAGCATATTCTGGAACAGGGATATCAGAATCAGGATTTTCAAGAGCCAGAAGGATCTCAGCCAGATTCCTTGGAGGAGTAGGAGCAGCAATTTCAGATGGATATTCAACAGCTGGATATACCATATCCGGTGCTTTCTCTGAGGGATTCTCCCTTAGCTAGTTGAATAATGACTGAGAGTCTCCAGTCAGAACAAGAAACTGAGGCTTCCATACGACCATTGCAAGGCATGGTTCATCTTCCAGCTCATCTACAAACTTCTTATACTCAAGAGATCTCCAATTTCTGATTGGATGATAGTACCTGCCATCATCAACTTCTAAGAAATAACCAGGAGAACCAGATGCCTCAGCCAAGCATCTCTTTTGGATGTTCATAGCATCAAACTGAAAGTCCTTCTTAAAGATTTTCCATAATCTTCGAATAGCAACATGATCCAACTTGGAGTCATGAGCAGCTCTCAAAGTTTCCATCCTTCTTCTGAACTTAAGCTTGAATAGGTCAAAGCAGATATCAAGAGATGGTTCAGGAGGATTAAAGGTGAAACGATAATCAGGGTACAGAAGACAATAAGGTTTGAATTTTCTTGAGAACAAAGCAGGGGTTAAAGAAGATGGAGAATCTGTGGTGAAGGTGGATGAAGATGAATTTTCAGAAGGTGTTGGGGGAATGGAATTTAGTGGTTGAGGGTTCAGAATATGTGTGGAAGGAGGTGGTTGGTTACTGTTTGGAATGGTGAAAGAATTTTGGAGTTTAGAATGAGGAGGCTTTTTTTGAGAGGAACAAGCAGAAGAATCTGCAAGAAAAGCTTTCTTAATGCGCTTCTCAAGGTATTCATCAGATTGTACTTTGAGAGGATCGAAGGGTTGCTTCTGCTTCTTTGCTGGCTTAGCATTAGGTCCTGCTTCTGAAGCCTTTCTCTTCAATTTCTTTTCTTTCTTCTTCTGTTCTTTCTTTCTCAACTCATCCAGAGATGGAAGAGTTCTCCCTCGAATCCACGCAGGATCAACAGAAGTTTGAGCTTTGACACATGACTTCAAATAGCGCTTAACAGACTTGTCTAGCTCTTCTTTGAACATGTGAGAGAAACTCTCAACAGGGGTTCTTCTAGTCAGAATATCTGGAAATATTCTTGGAATAGAAGTTACCATTTCAATCAGCTGCATCCTTTGTAAATCCAAAGCTTTCAGAATACGTCCTTGTATGACAGTTAAGAACTTGGGTGAACCAACATCTCTCAGAAGATCCATCAAGTCACTTTCCATCAGAATATCTAAAATCATTCTGGCAAGAGGGATAGTGTTCTTCTTGAAATTTGGATTCTTCTTACGTTCTTCATCTCTTGATTCTTCAATATTTGTCTTCAAATGTTGAAAGAGAATGTTTGAGAGATTAACTTTCATACCTTTTCCAATGCAGAAAAGTACATACTTCTGATCATGATTTACATACGTAGCAGCAAGAGATAGCTTTCTATGATAGAGAGATCCCAGAATAATCTCAGTCCAAACTCTATAGTAAGGCTTCAAAGAAGTAGTTTGATGAGATGCAGATCCAGAGGAAGACAATTCTCTATCAACTTTCTCCCAATCAACTCTACCAGGAAGAGCACCTGTGATTCCATCTGTGTCATCAAGACCATACAGCTTCCTTATCATCTTCTCAGTCACAACAACTTCATGCCCTAATACGAAGGAGATGATAGCAGTTGGAGTAACTGTTGCATGAGTCTAGAAATCCTTAACCAAGAGAGGATAAACTGGTCCAACCAATCTTTCAAAGTAGTTTGACCAAACTTGTACCAGCATTGCAGCCTTGGTTTTGAAATCATGTTCCAAAAGATTTTCAAAATCCACCATTGTTTCGCAGAGAACTTCTTGTTCATCATATGGAATAGAACAAGTCTTCAAGGGATGATATCCATATTTGTGTTGAACAAGATGTGCCGAAGACATTTTGTGTTGAATACTTGAGGATGGAAGCATGAATTCACTCTGAGATTCGGTTTAGAAACTAGGGTTTATGCAAAAACGAGAAAGAGAGAAATGAACGAAAGAGATAATGAATGAAGAGAGAGAATGTAAAGAGATGAATTATTATGGAGATGAGTTTATATAGAGACAGATTTGAAATGAAATGCAATATGCGTTTGAATGAACAGGATTACAGAAAAACA
This sequence comes from Vicia villosa, assembly GCF_029867415.1. Lineage (NCBI taxonomy): Eukaryota > Viridiplantae > Streptophyta > Magnoliopsida > Fabales > Fabaceae > Vicia > Vicia villosa. The sequence continues at coordinate 205,301 of NW_026705855.1, read as the reverse complement.
TAGAATCAAATGCATTTAATGAGAAATGACGTTAGGAGAGATAACGTAATATTTGAAATGATTTGCACAGTTACCTAGGGCGGCGTCACCTCAACTGCACGCGTACTTGTCCAAATAGAGTGAACACGTGTTCATCATCTGGAAAGCTGGTGACAGCTGTTTTGCTTTAAAAGAGATTCTGAATCAACTTAGATAATGAAATGTTAGTAATAACAGAATCAGAACTTCTAATTGATCAACATCAGAACTTCTTATAAGAAGATAAAACAAAATCATTTCAGAACTAATCCATACGTCAGAACTTCTCATCTTCTCATTCTGGGCATAAATCCATACTGATATTCTTCAGAATGAACTTAAACCTATCTTCAACAAGGGGTTTTGTAAAGATATCAGCCCATTGATGGTCTGTATCAACAAAGTTCAAAGATAGAACACCCTTCTTAACATAGTCCCTAATGAAATGATGTTTGATCTCAATATGTTTAGCTTTGGAATGTAAGATTGGATTCTTAGACAAGCAAATAGCAGAAGTATTATCACAGGAGATAGGAATATTACTCTCATATATCTGATAATCTTCTAACTGACTCTACATCCAGAGCATCTGTGTACTACATCCAGCAGCAACAACATATTCTGCTTCTATTGTAGAGAGGGTAATTGTAGCTTGCTTCTTGCTGTACCAGGAGATCAGATGACTTCCAACAAATTTACAACTTCCAGAAGTACAATTTCTTTAAATTCTATCTCCAGCGTAATCAGCATCACAAAATCCTACTAAGTTGTATTCTTCAGATCTTCTGTAGACTAAACCAACATTAGTAGTACCTTTCAGATACCTCAGAATTCTCTTAACAGCAGTTAAGTGAGATTCTCAAGGATCTGATTGGAATCTTGCACACAGACAAACACTGAATAAAATATCAGGTCTAGAAGCAGTAAGATATAGAAGAGATTCAATCATACCTCTGTACAACTTCTGATCAACCTTCTTACTTACCTCATCCTTACCTAAGATACATGTTGGATGCATAGGAGTTTTTGCTTCTTTGCTTTCAGAAAGATTAAACTTCTTCAGAAGTTCTTTCACATACTTGGTTTGATGAACATACGTTCCTTCTGATGTTTGATTGATCTGGATCCCAAGGAAATACTTGAGTTATCCCATCATGCTCATTTCAAACTCAGCCTGCATAGACTTAGCAAACTCCTTTCCAAGTGTAGCATTTGATGTTCCAAAGATAATATCATCAACATAAATTTGGCAAATTAAAATATCCTTTTTAAAGGTTTTACAAAAGAGAGTAGTATCCACTTTTCCTCTAGTGAAACCATTATCCAGAAGGAAAGAACTTAATCTTTCATACCAAGCTCTAGGAGCTTGCTTCAATCCGTATAATGATTTCTTTAACTTAAAAACATGTTCTGGAAACTCGGAGTCTCCAAAACCAGGAGGTTGATGGACATAGACTTCCTCATCTATATAACCATTTAAGAAGGCACTCTTAACATCCATCTGATATAGAGTGATGTTATGTTGAGTGGCAAAAGAAATTAATAAGCGAATAGATTCTAACATGGCCACTGGTGCAAAGGTTTCTGTATAGTCTATACCTTCTTGCTGACTATATCCCTGAGCAACCAGTCTGGCTTTGTTTCTTACAACTTCTCCTTTTTCGCTTAGCTTGTTTCTGAAGACCCACTTCGTACCAATGATGTTAAATCCTTTTGGTCTTGGAACAAGATCCTAGACATCATTCCTTGTAAACTGATTTAGTTCTTCTTGCATGGCAATTATCCAGTTTGCATCTTCTAGAGCTTGATCAACAGAAGTTGGCTCGATCAGAGAAACAAGACCTAATTGACATTCTGCATTGTTCTTAAGGAATGGCCTTGTTCTGATAGGATCATCCTTCTTTCCAAGAATGACATCTTCTGAGTGAGTAGAGTTGAGTCTAGAAGATCTTCTAACAGTTGGCTCTTCAGAAATTTTGAGATTCTCTAAAGAAGCAGCAACTTGATCTTCTGATACTTTTCTTCTGGGTTCTTCAGCTTCTGAAATTGAGATATCTATATCTGCAAAATTCTCAAACTTCTTTGGCTTTTCAAGACCAAGCTTATCATCAAATCTGATATTGATTGATTCTTCAACAAACAATGTTTCAGTATTGTATACTCTGTAGCCTTTACAGCGTTCAGAATATCCAAGAAGGAAACACTTCTGTGCCTTAGAATCAAACTTACTCAGATGATCTTTAGTATTCAGAATAAAACAAACACATCTAAAAGGATGAAAATATGAAATGTTGGGCTTTCTGTTCTTCCACAATTCATAAGGAGTCTTATTAAGAATAGGTCTAATAGAGATTCTATTCTGAATATAACATGCAGTGTTTATTGCTTCTGCCCAGAAATGCTAAGCCATATTGGTTTCATTGATCATGGTTCTGGCCATTTCTTGTAGAGTCCTATTCTTTCGCTCTACAACTCTATTTTGCTGTGGAGTTCTAGGGCAAGAGAAATCATGGGCAATACCATTTTCTTTGAAGTAAACCTCAAAGAATCTGTTCTCAAATTCGCCACCATGATCACTTCCGACCTTTATGATTTTACACTCTTTCTCAGATTGGATCTTAGTGCAAAATTCAAAGAACACTGGATGAGACTCATTCTTGTGTTTCAAGAACTTTACCCATGTTCATCGACTATAATCATCTATGATGACTAATCCATATTTATTCCTTCTGACAGATGCTGTTTTGACTGGGCCAAACAGATCAATGTGCAGAAGTTCTAGTGGCCTAGAGGAAGAGACAACATTCTTAGACTTGAATGCAGGTTTGGAAAACTTCCCTTTCTGACATGCTTCGCAAAGAGCATTTGATTTGTATTTCAGATTAGGGAGTCCTCTGACCAGATTTAGTTTGTTAATCTGAGAAATCTTTCTCAAACTAGCATGGCCTAATCTTCTGTGCCAGACCCATTGCTCTTCGCTAACAGACATAAGACAAGTTACCTTCTGATTCTTAAGATCCTGAAGATCAATCTTGTAAATGTTGTTCTTTCTCTTGCCTGTAAATAGGATTGAGCCATCCTTCTGACTTACAGCCTTACAAGACTTTTGATCAAAGATTATGTCATAACCATTGTCACTTAATTGACTTATGGACAACAAGTTACGAGCTAATCCATCTACCAGAAGAACATTAGTTATAGAAGGAGAGTTACCAGTACTTATGGTTCCTGAGCCAATTATTTTGCCCTTCTGATTCCCTCCAAACTTAACTTCTCCACTAGATTTAAGCACTAGGTCTTGGCAATTTTGAATGCAGTCACCATCGGACCCCATCTTCTTGGCAAGCTTTTGATGATCTTCTTGACGTGATCAGCCTTTGTGTATCCCTTGTCAAGAACTCTTAATCCAGCAGTTAGAGTTTGAAATCTTGAGAACATTGTTTCAATGTTTTCATCATCCTCCATCTTGAAGGCTTCATATTTCTGGATTAAAGCAAGAGCTTTGGTCTCCTTGACTTCGGAATTTCCTTCATGAGTCATTTTCAATGATTCATATATGTCATGGGCAGTTTGCCTATTAGATATCTTCTCATATTCAGCATGAGAGATAGCATTCAGCAAAACAGTCCTAGACTTGTGATGATTTTTGAATTACTTCTTCTGATCATCACTCATTTCTTTCCTGGACAGCTTTACTCCGGTATCAGTTAGAGGATGTTTGTAACCACCCACAAGCAAGTCCCATAGGTCACCATCTAGACCAAGAAAGTAGCTTTCAAGTTTATCTTTCCAATATTCAAGGTTTTCACCATCGAATACTGGTGGTCTAGTGTAGCCATTGTTTCCATTTCCATTGTGTTACTCAGCAGAGCCAGATGTAGATGTATCTTTTTCACCAGCCATCTAAGTTATGTGTTTTTCTCTTCCTGAATCTTTTCTAAACACGGTTAAGTGCTTGCACCTTAGAACCAGCGCTCTGATGCCAATTGAAGGATAAAAAACACTTAGAAAGGGGGGGGGTTTGAATAAGTGTGACTTTAAAAACTCTTAAGATAAAAACAATTGCACAATGATTTTTATCCTGGTTCGTTGTTAATGAAACTACTCCAGTCCACCCGCTTAGAGTGATTTACCTCACCTGAGGATTTAATCCACTAATCAACCTTGATTACAATGGTTTTCCACTTAGATACCCTCTAAGTCTTCTAGAGTATTCTAATCACAACCTGATCACTCTAGGAACCTTTTACAAATGAATGTAAACAAATTCTTACAAGAGTATTACAATGCTTTTTAATAAGCTATAATCACGACTGTGATATTTCTCTTAAGTTCTAAGCTTAAATCTCACTAAGATATTACAAATGAAGTGAGGTTGAAGATGAAGTTTGAGAGCATTTGAATTTCACAGCGTTTCTGTATTTTTGCGCATGAGTTGTGTATTCAGCTTCTCATCAGAACTTCTATTTATATGCATTATGAGAAGATGACCGCTGGGAGCATTTAATGCGTTGCGTGATCCGTACAGCATTGCATTTAATGTTTTACTCTTTTTTCAACTACCTCGAGCCTTGTTTTTCCTGCTTTAACTGAATTTGCCTTTAATAGCTTCTAACATTCCTTTTGTCAGTCAGCGTAGCCTGCCATCTTGTACTTGCTTCTGATCTGATGTTTGTAGATACAACGTTTGAATATCAGAGTCATTCAGCTTGGTGCAGAGCATCTTCTTGTCTTCTGACATTGAAGTGCTTCTAGCGTGATACCATAAGAACTTCAGTGCTTCTGCTTCTGAACTCAAGTTCTTCTGATGCTTCATAGACCATGTTCTGATTCTGCTTGACCATCTTCTGATGTCTTGCGAGAGCATGTTCTGATGTTGCATACTTGAACCTTTTGAGTCAATGCTTCTTGCGCTGAATTGTGCATACTCTTTATATATTTCCTAAAATGGAAAATGCATAGGATTAGAGTACCACATTGTCTTATACAAAATTCATATATAATGTTATCATCAAAACTAAGAATATTGATCAGAACAATTCTTGTTCTAACAAATTTGAATCGCTGTCGCGCGCGGATCAAAAACGAGTATTTTGAAAACAGTAGTATAGCGACAATGGCTCGAGTCGTATCGCAAGGATTCTTGTTTATTATCAACTAATCAAAATCGATGGGAGGGGGTTGGTTCGGGTTCGATTTATAGAAAAAGTGCTTAAAATAAGTGATTCTGAAAATAAGCTGTTTATGAAAATAAGTGATTAATAATTAAGCTAAAACGAATCAACCTACTATATCGACTCCCAACTTATCATCGATTCTTATAAGATCCCAATTCCCTAACGGGTTCTTTCGTTCCTATTCGATTATAACAACTACAGACAAGCGTAATAGAAATTATACGATGGATGTTCCTGAATTCCGGATTAAGTAAACGGATTAAAAACTATTACGAATTAAGCAAACGCAACTTGGATCGTTCGTGATAATATAAAAGCTATGTTAACACGAAATTGATTCAGGATCATCAATCAACAATCGAATTTAAGAGATCTATCCTATAGCAACAATCAAATTAAGCAAATAATTGGAATTATAGGAAGAATTCAAAGGAAACAAATAATTGGAATTATAAAAACCTCAAAGTGGAATCCGAGTCACAGCAGATTGATACTTGGTGAATTAGTTCCTCATGATCATACAAAGCCAAACTCTCCAAATTTGTGAATAGTGTCAAAACGATGGTGAATAGTGTTTTTGGCTGCCTAACCTAGGTTAAAACACCCAAACCCGCTTCACAACTTCGTCGGGTTGACCATGCCCATTACAAATGACCCAAACACTAAAATAAACTAATGCTGCAAATTGCACGAATATTCTAGCCCTGCTACAGTCCGATTCAGCTCTCGACTTCTGAACAAAAGTCGTAGCTCTTTCTCTTAGCTTTCCAACGACTGGTAGAACGCTTCAATCCGATACTCCAAGCTCTAGTTATGAATTTATTCGTGCAGGCTGTTAATGCTGAAAAATTAATACGAAAAACAAATAAGTGCAAAAATAAAATCAATTATAAAAACATATTAAAACATAAAAATAAATAAAACAAACCGAAGAAATGCTTGAGTACAAACATGGAAGAACGTGCATCCAAATGCCATGATCAAAGAACTTTTCTAAGATCTCTAAACCTCTGAACAGCCTCTTAATGAAAGACGTAGAGTTTAATTTCAACGATGAATGTATAGAAGCCTTTGAAGTACTAAAGACAACCCTTATATCTGCACCTATAATGCAACCACCCGACTGGAATTTACCGTCTGAAATTATGTGCGATGCAAGCGACTATGCTGTAGGAGCAGTTTTAGGCCAAAGGAAAGATAAGAAACTCCACGCAGTATACTATGCAAGTAGGACCTTAGACCCTGCGCAAATGAATTACGCTACAACCGAAAAGGAACTCTTGGCCGTGGTCTTCGCGTTAGATAAGTTTCGTTCCTATCTGATAGGAGCAAAGATAATAGTTTATACCGACCATGCAGCCATTAGGTATCTACTAGCTAAGCAAGATGCAAAACCAAGACTATTAAGGTGGATCCTACTGCTACAAGTGTTTGATTTGGAAATCAAAGATAAAAAGGGGACCGAAAACGTAGTAGCTGACCATTTATCTAGAATGGAAGGTATTAAAATAGAAGAAACACCAATCAACGATGATTTCCCTTATGAACGCTTAATAGCACATTTAGAATTCGAAAGCGACACATTGGAACAACCTAAAGCGCAAACTGAAACCGTTAAGACACTAAGCACCGGAACCACACTACCATGGTATGCTGATTTTGTCAACTACCTAGCAGCGAGAGTGCTTCCGCCTGACATGACCTATCAACAAAAGAAGAAGTTCTTCCATGACCTTAAACAATATTATTGGGATGAACCCTTACTATTCAAGAGAGGCGCTGATGGGATATTCCGCCGATGTGTTCCGGAAGAAGAGATAGAGATTATAATACATCATTTCCATGATGCCCCCTATGGTGGGCATGCAAGCACATCAAAGACATGCGCTAAGATTCTGCAAGCCGGTCTCTTTTGGCCTAATCTGTGGAAGGATGTCCACATCGCTGTTAGAAATTGCGACCGCTGTCAGCGCACTGGAAACATATCTAGGCGAGATGAGATGCCACAAAAGGGCATTTTAGAAGTGGAAATTTTTGATGTGTGGGGAATAGATTTTATGGGACCTTTCCCATCTTCCTTTGGAAATAATTACATACTTTTCGCAGTAGATTACATATCTAAATGGATAGAAGTTGTAGCCTCACCCACAAACGATGCACAAGTAGTGATTAAGTTGTTCAAAAATATAATCTTTCCAAGATTCGGTGTACCAAGGTTAGTCATTAGCCACGGAGGATCCCACTTCATATCTAGAATTTTCGAAAAACTCTTAGTAAAATATGGAGTTCGACACCGTGTAGCAACACCTTACCACCCACAAATGAGTGGACAAGTTGAAGTCTCGAATAGACAAATTAAGCAAATTCTTGAAAGGACCGTTGCCACATCTAGGAAGGATTGGTCAACTAAGTTACACGAAGCACTGTGGGCGTATAGAACCGCCTACAAGACATCTATAGGAACCACGCCCTTCAAATTAGTATACGGTAAATCTTGTCATTTACCGGTAGAACTAGAGCACAAAGCCTACTGCACTATAAAAACCTTAAACTTAAGTTACACTGCCGCAGGAGAATGGAGGCTATTAGATATTAACGAGTTGGAGGAAATTAGATTGGATGCTTACGAGAATGCTAGAATTTACAAAGAAAGAACAAAGAAGTGGCACGATAAACGCATCTCAAGAAATTCAATGAAGGAGATGTGGTTCTATTGTTTAATTCTCGACTTAAGCTCTTTCCTAGAAAACTTCGTTCAAGATGGTCTGGTCCATTCGAAGTTACCAAAGTATTACCGAGTGGCGCTGTCGAAATTAAAGGAAGATCGAGCGATAGCTTCATTGTAAACGGGCAGCGACTAAAATATTACCACATTGTTGAAAACAAAGACAACACTGATAGTTTTAAGCTCGTAGAGTCGATCATCGAGTCGAAGAACTAACCATCAATTCGTCGAGCTTGCAACGTTAAACAAAGCGCTTTCGTGGGAGACAACCCACCTTTTAACTTTAATTTTCTTTTTAAATTATTTTGATTTTAATGTTTTATTAAAATTTATTTTCTTTTCTTTCTACATTTTATTTTCAAAATACTAACTCCAATTGTTTTAAATGTTACTAACTTAAAACTTTTTCTGATTTTAAAAAACTTTCAGGGTACTAACCTCTTTTCTGACTTTAGAGATGAATTTCACTGATGATATGGTAGTTACTTTTGGGAGTGAGGATCAGCAAAGACGATATGAGATTCTGGCACAGCGTGAGATGGGTCTCACCGCTTTTTCGCATGATACAACTCTGACCGTTTTAGGTATCCGGGAAAGTGTGCACTTTATGCTTCATCAGATTGGATGGGAGGATCTCCTTACCACCCGTACACCCACTTTTCGCAACCTGACTTTAGAGTTTCTGAGTTCCCTCCGATATGAGCCTAGACTTGGATTAGGATTCAACAGAGGAAGAGTTTCATTCAGGCTGTTTGGATTCACCTACTGTTTCAACACCCGTCAGCTGGCTGAGTTACTAGAATTTCCTAAAGGCATGGATGCCTTAATGGAAGTTGATGATGAGTACTTCCCTGATAACATAGTTGACCACTTTTGGAGTACCATATCTGGTAGAAGCCAGAATGATCTACGACTCTCTTCAGAAATCCACAATCCCGCCATTAGGTATTTCCACATGATACTCGTTTTCACTCTTTTTGGAAAACCCTTGTGCGATACCTCGGTGACTAAGGACGAGCTAGGCATTATGATGTGTGTTTTCCAAGCCAGACCAGTTATGGCAGTGTCGTTTATGCTTGCTAGGATAGCCACTCTGGCCCAAGATACCATTGGTCCTATCCTTGTAGGTGGTCTTGTCACTAAGATCGCCTGTGCCTTATCCTTGAGAGGTCCGCTTGCTAGATTGATTCCTTATGGAGGATTCAAATCCATGGACATGGAGTTTTGCTTCAACAAGAGCCTGATTAGCAATTACGAGTCTCCACCTTATCAGCTTCTCGTGAACTACGAGCCTGTTAATCATTTTTCCTTACCCTGCATTAGGTTCACAAGTGTTCACAAGAAAGAAAATTGGATATATGACTTGGAAGGACAAGGTGAAAACGATTTCGAGGAGGAAGAAAGTGATCCAAGGACACCGACTGGCTACCATGACATTGATATTACACCGGATGAGGATGTGCCTATGGTTGACCACGCTGCTGCTATTGAGACCCTTCGGAACGACGTTGCTGTACTTCGTACCGATTTAGGGAGACTCCGAGGAGATTTTCATGGATTTATGGATTTGGTCACGGCAAATCTCGACAGTTTTTATCAGCACTTTCAGTCCGTCCCTGCTCCGAAAAGTGGCTAATAGAAGACCGCTAATTTAGAGTTCTAACTCTTACATTTAGACAATGAGGACATTGTCTAGTTTAAGTGTGGGGGAAGGAAATGTTAGTTAGGATTTACCGCTTTAGTAGTTTTAATTTTCAGTTTTTCAAATTTCAGTATTTTAATTAGTTAGTATTCTATTTTAAGACAAATTTTAAATTTTCAGTTTTTGATTTTAATAAAATTTAGTAGTTTCTTTATTCTGTTTTTATTTTTCTGCTTTATTTCATCTGCTAAGTCTGTGCGTGTGCATCACAAATTTTGTTTCTGCTATATGCTAATGTTTGTGTTCATTATAATATCCACTGCTATAGTTAATAAATAAATATTGTTGCTAATGTATATGTTGAACACAACAAAATATCAGTCTGATACCTATGCTTTATTGTGATACTATTATAAAAATTTTGCACTGATATAGGCTATTTATTTACTCTGCTAAAACTATATGCACCTCATAATAATACTTTGACTATTAGTCAAAAGTATTTATGTGAATTATGTTGGTCCAATGGCATAGCATGCCGTTAGTCAAGGATTCTCTGCACACAAACAAACAACACACTGAACACATGCTGCACACATGCTGCACACACGCAAAACAGACGCACATGCATGAACATGCATGCCTGCCGTCCGTCAGAGTGAAGCCTATGCCGACCGTCCCAGCCCCCCTTGTAACGTTCGTCACTCCTTCTTTAAATGGAGAGAAACGTTTGCTTCGTTCCCAGACCAGAAGAAACTAAATTTTCCTCTGTTCAAACTTCTCAGTGCTTATTCAATTCCCATTTTCATCTTCAATTCAAACCTCACCTTAATTTCCATTCAATACTCAGTCAATCTATTTTCAACCTTCACACCACTATATTATCCCACTGCTACAAACAGAACCACAAGCATTTTTCTGCTATTTCTCCTACAATTTTCTTTCACACTTCCTGCAGAACAATCACTATGGCCAACCTCAACAACCAAAACGAAGACGAGTTTCCTGGTGTCATTTTCCGAAACGGAGAAGCGGGAGAAATTCTACGTAACCGATACCGAAGTTTCTCTCAAAGAGGGGTGGTGTCATTTAGATTCGCCCATATCGAAAGTTTGCAAAGTTTGTGGCTGTTCGAAAACGGTGTCGAATATTGCTTAATAAAATGGGTTTATCATTCGTAAGCACACTAGACTTCCCCACATACGAGGCGTTAACCTTGGAGTTCCTAAGATCATATATTTACAACACACCCACCAACGCTTATCACAACCTCATCGGAACCGCTACCTTCCGACTATTCAACCGAGAGTACACCATGAACCAAGACAACTTAAGCGCGATTTTTGGATTCACTCGTGTTGAGGGAGTCAACTATAGAATTCTGCCCGAGCTTGACTGGCAAAGAACCTCAAATGATATTTGGCGTCGAATATCCGGTAACGAAAAACATCGCTCCTGACATGCGTTTCTCTTCGCAAATTCATAATCCGGTCATGCGTTACTTCCACCGCATTTTAGCTAATACTATTTTCGGAAGGACTAACAACAACAAAGTCAATGGTAAGGAGTTATACTTCTTTTATTGTGCTTTTTCCAATCATCGGATCAATGCCAGCACTTTCCTTATGTCTCACGTTCAAGCTCTTGTGTCAAGAGAAGGAAACGCACCATTCTGTGTGGGATGGCTTATCACTGGTATAGCTCGATCCCTCGATATGAATGATAGGCTTGAAAATCTACCTTCTCTACCACCCGTTTTAATGGATATCAACAACTGCAGAGCTGGTCGCCTCATCAAGGCGAGACAAGATGGAAGGTACAACCTCATGGTGCGAAACAGGGAAATCCGCAATGTTATAATGCCAAACAGCGAGATCACTAGGATAGACCGCAGAGACAACTGGATCTATGATCTCGACGCACCTGCTCCTGGTGAGAACATACAGGATAATCAAAATGATGCAGATAATGTGGATGAGGTCGAACACGAAATGGATCAAGGAGAGCCCCAGCCTGATGAAAACCCCCAACCCAATCCTGAAAATGTTGCTAGACCATCTGGACATCAACCTCGGAGAAGGAATCAACCATTCACACTGGATGATGTGTATAGAGAGATGATACGCAACCACGAGGAAGAAACTCAGTGTCATCAGAGGATTGAGGCGGGGCAGAACGAAATGATGACACTGATGCGTCAAATGCAAAGAGATCAACACGACTATGCATATTGGAATGATCGAAGCATTGCAGACCTCACTGAAGAAATGCATTGCTTGACATATCATATTGAGGGCTTACATGAGTATGTGTACCATGCTGGGATAGTTCCGCCTAGAGACGGCGATGAAGGTCAAAGAGGAGAAAGAGCACGAACCCGAGGGAGAGCACGAGGAAGAGGAAACGAGTAGTGAGTTTTCACCGTTTCTACCACACAAAGTCGCATTGAGGACAACGCAACGGTTAAGTGTGGGGGAGGAAGCTTGCTGCTTTTCTATTTATTGTCAGTAGATTTCAATTCTTAGTATTTAATTTCAAGTATTTCTTGTCATTCCCCTAAAAAAAAATTAATTTCCCGTCATTATAATCCATGTACTCTAAGCTTAATATATGCGAGTATCTTTCAGTTGTCGAATTCTTCATCTACTTGAACCATAAATTTTTTTTATCATACGCATAGCTTGACACGCTCGAAAAGTACAAGGATACACAATTTAAGAGATATGTTAGAATCGAAGCACTATTAAACAAAATCGCTACAGTCTTGACACTCTAGAACCCCGATTTATGCAAGATTCAATTTAAGTACCTATTATTTCAAAGTCTTTAACCTCTAGCTTTAAAGTAGCTTCGAGTAGTTTATTCAGCAGTCGGTACCGTCTTAAACACAAACCATGTAGAGAGCCGATGAATATAAGTGAATGATCCTAAAACTTTTCAGTAAAGAATTTAAAAGATTGCACTGACTAAGCTAGGTGGCCCTCACCCGGTCATTTAACCCAAAGGATGTATATCTCGCGATCAATAAAGAAACCTATTGTCAATTGGTTCAAAAGTATCTGGTATTGAACTTGGTAGGGCGGATTACGGTTCGATCCCCCGCAACTTACAATTGGTTAAAGAAGTGGGTACCACAGAAATGTGCCAGAGCCCCGTGCTAATAAGGATCAGAGTCACTAACCGGTTACTCTACTACGTGCGTGTGAAGATAAAGGGCTTAATGTGATTACGCTCGAATGAAAACAAGCAAAATCTAGCAAAAGGGTCTAGATGAGCTGTAATAGCATGATTTGAATTGGTCTGCATAAGTTGGAGTTGTCTAGTGTCGCCACTGTGTCTTTAGTGTTTATATTGAGCTTCTGTATCTCTAGCAAAGTATCGCCCCAACCGCGTACGAATCGAGATGATTGTCATGCATGTGTAAGACCTTTTTCTTTGATTGTTTGCTTGAGGGCAAGCAAAGTTCAAGTGTAGGGGAGTTTGATAACACGAAAACATATCGTATATTTAGCTTAATTTACATGTATTATTATCTTATTTTATTTCAATTTTATTATTTTATTTCGTGTTATGCCGGTATTTTGTTTTTGTTTCAGGAATTTATTGAATCGGAGCTCGCAAAAGAAAATAATAAAAACATGAGCCAAAATGAAGAGAAAAAGACCAAAAGAGGTGCCTTAATTGATGAGGGGCGCAAATAAGAGGAACCAAGGCCCATGAACCAAAAGCCCAGGATGAAGAAGGAGATGCACGTCATCAGGAGGCACTGACGAACGACACCCCCCTCCTACCCGTCGGCACCCTTCAATTTACTAGTGTGTGACGTTAGTCACACACTCAAGCCCAGAAGAGACGTTCCTAGTTTTTTCTCCGTCATTTTCTCCTCCGAAAGAACTGCTGCTGCTACGAAACAAGATCAAACCCAAGAATTGGCAGCTCTATAAATCCACGTCAAGATTAATTGAAAGGGGGACGAACTTTAACCTACTGCCGTCATATTATTTTCTTCTGCAATTTTCAAGTTCTGCTACTTCTTCCCTACCCACTTCCTGCAATAGATTTCCACACCGGAATACTATTGCGATTAAGTTTTCATTGTTAGCTTCAGATTTAGTTTTAGTTTTTAGCATCAGATTTATTTTCAGAACTTAATTCCAGTACCGGATTCAAGAACCAGTGCTGCTCTATTTCATTATTCAGCCTACAAATTTAATTCAGGTTTATTTATTAGCATTTGTTATTAATTACTGTTTATGTTAGTTTATCTAATTATGTCCGGATTATTTTATACCTGTTATATCTGTTATGTTTTGTCTATTAAAATAATGTCTGGCTAAATATCTCTTATCGGTATGTAAAGTCATATAACCGAGGGAATCTAGTGACGCTATCGATGTATTTTATTAACTAAATTTATTTATCTGGCTGAAATTTCTAAACGCTTAATTAAACTGTTTTATAACGAGAGTTAAAAACAATAGAAGTTATGATCAATAAAAACGGAAGTTTGAGATTCTAACTGGACCTTGGAAATTAGGCATTAACCTTAAATACAACGAGAGCGCTTTAAGGGTAATTAGTTTTCATTTGTTTTCAAAAATCACTTTAAGCTTTAATTGATACAGCGAGAGCGCTCACTTAGTTTTAATAGTGAAATCATAATCAATAACACGAGAGTGTGAGAGGAAGGTTTTTAAACTAATGATTTCTACAGAAAAGTACTTTTAGATTACGATCCGCATCGATAGTTTACTAGATCCCCGAAGTCCGACTATTACATACCGATACAATTATCCTTGATTTAAATTAATTCTATTCTTTAATTTTTCCCGTCTGATCTCAATCAATCAAACGATAGTCTTAGATTTACGTAGTAACGATTAACTACATTAAGGTCGATTCTTAGTCCCTGTGGATTCGATATCTTTTTAAAACTACGCGATAGAGTGCACTTGCAGTCATAATCACAGACATACCCACTTTGTCGCGATCAAGGTGGCATGTTATATGAAAAACAATAATTCAAGTGTTGTAACTGGTTAACATGGGGGGTGTAACAGGTATCAAAATAAGTCAAATAAGCTGCATAAAAATAATTTTGAAGCTGGTGTAATCGGTTACGCATCCGCAGTAATCGGTTAGCACTATTTATTATTGCTTTAGTTTTAGCAGTTGTAATTGGTTACATGTTTTATGTAACCGGTTACAGACCCGACATTTTGCTTTCATGCTTACGTGACTTGTTGTTTTGTATCTCAATCATTTGTATAAATGTCTTGGAGACATATTCATCCAATAATAATAAAAATTTGATTCTCACCCTCATTTAACTCTATCTAATCATGTTTCTCTCACCCTCCACATTTAAAGTTTCACTCTATTTATCAATATTGCAGTTGCAAATTCTAACAAAGGTTTGGTGGTTGTTTTTATGAACGAGATAGTCCTTAAATTCAGACTATTCAAATCAACTCTTAATTTTACTTAAACAAAAATATATAATCCACATAATGTTCATCGAATAAAAGAATAAATGTTGTAAGTAGAGTTAGGTTGGTGTTCTTAACACTTAACATCACATATTTAAGGTACAATTCATAAAGTATTTTGGTATCATAAAGTTTGTACATTTTTTTGTCGTTTCATTCAATTCCTCTATCTCAAAGAGAGAATTGGAGTAAAGAATTGTGGTCCTCTTATAATTGCGTGACAAGCTTGCAGGACCAAATTATATCAACCTTTTCTACAATGCAAGTCTTTGACATATATTGCAGTGAGAATTATTGCACAAATATATTATATTTCTCAAACAAGTTAAAAGTGGTAGTAGTTACCAAATTATGGGCCCAAATTTAGGTTAGATGATTGACTTACGAGACCATTAATTGGTTGTTTTTGGTCTCTCAGTTCCCTTTCCTTCATCTTTTTTTATGGTAGGGGCATCTTTGGTTTCAGTGTCCTCTTGATTGATCCAAAGGAATAGACGTCATAACGATAAAGATAATTCTGTCCCCAACACATTGAGATTAAAGTTGCAAAAAGCACCATGTGGCATTACAATGATTCTTTACCTCTATGTCTCATTTTTTTTTATGTCTCTTCTAGAAGAGAGTGAAAGGAAAGAAGCCTAGGATAATAAAATAAAATAAAATAATGGAACATATATAATGCTTCTTACTATGTGGTAGATTCAGTTATCGACATCTAACAAGTTTTTTTGGTAAAGAATGTATGACAGGTTTTGTGGATATATACAAGTAAACCATTCCATATTGGCTGGTGTGTAGCGGTTGGCTCAAGATGTTTCACATTGCATTTATGTCACAAGCAAATTGAGGCATGAAAGATAAGGAAAACTACTAGATCTAAGGTGTTATGATGCATGGTACTAGTAAAAATAATGTTTCAACTTTTTAACTATTAATGGAAATCGAGATCCGGTAAATTTAAGTATAACGTACATAATTTGGTAGAATTTATATGAATTTTAACCAGTAAAAATACTGGTGCTTAAACTAAATTTTAACGTAGTTTTAAGGGATTTTAAGTCCGTTTAATAATTAATTCAGCTGATATCTTTATTACAAAAGTATAGTTTCATTCCTTTTTGGGTTTAGACCCTTCATTGTATAATATATATATATATATATATATATATATATATATATATATATATATATATATATATATATATATATATATATATATATATATATATATATATATATATCCCTCCTCATATATATATATATATATATATATATATATATATATATATATATATATATATATATATATATATATATATATATATATATATATATATATATATATATATATATATATATATATATATATATATATATAGTTTCATCCTGCGATATTTAAGGTTGGCCCAACACATCTTGAGACCTGAGGCGAAGTTTATAATAAAAATATTTTTCTAAAATTAATATATTTTAGATGATTCAGGATGTAAAATCATTAAATTATTATAATCAATTTCATTTAATATTTTATTTTAATTGATAATAAAACTAACTCACCTAAACACTCTTTCAATTATTTGAAAAAATCATAATTGCAAAACAATTTTAAAATTATAAAAAATTTAGATATCAAGTCTTTTATATTAAAAAATTCAAAAATTTATTATCTATATGTGGTTTTTAAATTAATAAATTAAACAATACACATTATAAATTTTTATTATTATATACTCTAAATAAATATTATTATTTAATTGATAATATAATTTTAAAAAATAATTTAATTAATATTATATAAATATAACATAAAAATGTGAGACCTTAAGCTACGCTGGCCTACCCTAGGGCCAGCCTTAGTGGTATCTTTATTCATTTTCTTTGTAGGCGAAATGATAATAATTACTATAAATCATTTAAAAGATGTTTTGAAGTAAGTTGCATAACTTATCTTTTATCTACTTAATATAAATTTAAGGTTGTCATGATGACAACCCTAACCTCAAATCTATCTCTATACTTATGTGTCAGCTTGATAGCAAGTCTTGCTCAACCCTAGTTAATTTCATTTTTTTATTTCTCTTTCATTTATCCATCTATTTTACAAATATATCTATGTTTGAAACATAACTTACTTATTTAAATATAAATATTATGATAAATATAATATTATAATAATCTTATTTGTTATTCAAAAAAAAAAGTAAGATAATAATCTACTTAATATAAATATAAGGTTGTCATATGACAACCCTAGCCTCAAACCTATCTCTATGATTACGTGTTTGCTTGATAGCAAGTCTTGCTCAACCCTAATTTCATTTTTTTTTATTTCTCTTTCAGTTGTCCATCTATTTTACAAATATATCTATGTTTAAAATATAACTTACTTATTTAAATATAAATATTATGATAAATATAATATTATAATAATCTTCTTTGCTATTCACAAAAATAAAAAGTAAGATAATAATAATAATAGAAATAATAATAATAATAATAATAAAAATAATAATAATAATAAAATTTTAGCTAAAAGGAATTTCCATATAAAAGAATTCTTCTAAATTACATAAATATTTTTTTAATATGAATTTCATGAAACTAAATTAAAAAAATATTTTTGAAAAACTTTATAATAGTAATAATGAATAGAATAACTATGAACTGAAACTAATAGATAAATTAAAATTTATAGAAAATATAAAAAATAAATAATAAAGATAGTGAATGGTTAAATAATTAGAGTAAATATATTATTATAATAACCTACTTTGCTATTAAAAAAATAAAAAATAATATAATAATAAAAATAATATTGATAATAATAATCTAAAAATGTCATTGTTGGAATAAATATAAAATTACTCAAATCCCTTGAAAAATATGAAGAAAAATATGAAAAAAAAAAAGTTAATGATAAAAACAGAGAAAGGTTAAAGAATTAAAGTTAATATAATATTCTAAAAATAATAATAATTTAAAAAATTCATTGATGAAATAATATATAAATATGACTCATAAATATTTAAATTATATTTTGTTTTGCTATTATGTAACTCTTATTAATTTAAAAAAATAAATATAATTAATAAAATAAATGTATTAATATATATACCAAATAAATATTGCAGTTACATCTTTTTATGTTATGTAACTCCTATTGTTTAATTATGACAATACACTCATTTATAATGATATAAAGTATAATTACCAATTTAATTTATTATTATTTTTTTTATTTAATATTATTCTATTCATATTCATGTATATATATATATATATATATATATATATATATATATATATATATATATATATATATATATATATATTATCATTGTTTTTTTTAGACAAATCATTGGTGGTGTTTGATCGTGATCTTCCTGTTTTGTAGAATTATTTTTGCCTCACTACACATATGTATCTTGCTATTTATTTTGTGACATAATAGAAACTCGAGTTATTTTATTTCAAATATTTAAACTTTCGTTTATATTGATATAACTTTTGTTAGTCTCCTATTCTAACTATTTTTATAGTTTTTTATTGGTTGATGTGAATATGACTTTTTTTCCATGTGAATCAGAAGCTGATGATAAAATTATATTACATAATTGTTATTTGGGAAGTCTAATATTCATTCAGGTAAGCACATGTGTATAGCCATATATTTGCATAATTGAAAACTCCTCTTTTTATTGATATTTTTTTTGTTAGTTCATTATTCTACCTTTCTTTCTTATTTTTTATTTTTGTATTGAATAACATAAATATAATTATTTTTTCTCTTGAATCAGGAGTACAAGATATACATGGGACTTCCATTTTTTATTTTAATTCTTGCATCATGGTGGTTCTAGAGGTCTATGAGATTGTTGTTGAAATAAATACTGAAGGGTAGAAAAACACTTAGAAGGGGGGGTTTGAATAAGTGTAGTTTCAAAACTTGTAAGATAAAAACAACTTGCACAATTATTTTTATCCTGGTTCGTTGTTAACTAAACTACTCCAGTCCACCCTTGACAAGGTGATTTACCTCAACTGAGGATTTAATCCACTAATCACACAAGATTACAATGGTTTTCCACTTAGACAACTTCTAAGTATTCTAGAGTATACTGATCACAACCTGATCACTCTAGGAACAAACTGCTTAGATACCCTCTAAGACTTTCTAGAGTATTCTGATCAACCTGATCACTCTAGTCCTTTACAAATGAATGTAAACAAATTCTAAGAGTATTACAATGCTTCTTAAAAGCTCTAATCACAACTGTGATATTTCTCTTAAAGTTTAAGCTTAATCTCACTAAGATATTACAACAACAATAAGTGAGGTTGAAGATGAAGTTATGAGAGCTTTTGAATTGAACAGCGTTTCGGCGTTTTTGGATCAAGAGTTGGTATTCAAAGTTGGTAACCTTGCTTCTCATCAGAACTTCATTATATAGGCGTTTGAGAAGATGACCGTTGGGAGCATTTAATGCTTTGCGTATTCCGTACAGCATTGCATTTAATGTTTCACTCTTTTGTCAACTACCTCGAGCCTTGCTTTCGCTGTGTCTACTGACGTTTCCTTTAATAGCTTCTAACGTTCCTTTTGTCAGTCAGCGTAGCCTGTCATCTTGTACTTGATTCTGATTTGATCTTTTGTAGATACAACGTTTGAATCTTCAGAGTCAATACAGCTTGGTGCAGAGCATCTTCTTGTCTTCTGACCTTGAAGTGCTTCTGAGCGTGATACCATGAGAACTTCAGTGCTTCTGCTTCTGATCTCAAGTCCTTCTGATGCTTCCATTGACCATGTTCTGATTCTGCTTGACCATCTTCTGATGTCTTGCCAGACCATATTCTGATGTTGCATGCTGAACCTTCTGAGTCAGTGCTTCTTGCGCTGATTTTGTGCATACTCTTTATATAATTCCTGAAATGGAAATTGCATAGTATTAGAGTACCACATTATCTCATACAAAATTCATATACATTGTTATCATCAAAACTAAGAATATTGATCAGAACAAATCTTGTTCTAACAATCTCCCCCTTTTTGATGATGACAAAAACATATATAAATGATATGAATTTGCAATCAGAATATCAGACGGCTAAAGACAATTACACAGTTATAGCATAAGCATATAAACATAGTGTATGAATATGTCTCCCCCTGAGATTAACAATCTCCCCCTGAGATAAATAATCTCCCCCTGAAATAAATAGTGGAAGAAATTTATAGATGAAGGACTTCCCTGAGTATTTTCCATTTCAGTTGAGACGATCACATATGCTTAGATCTTCAGAACATTCATAGCTTCTGCTTCTTGCTTCCATAGGACAGCTTCAGAGCTTGAATTTCTTCTTGAATCATTTCATGCTAGATTGTATCAGAACATTGTTGAATGTACCAGAGCATCATCAGAGCATCTTTACATTCTGAAATGTTACAAAACAAGCTATACGACCAAAGTCAAAGCATGAATGAATCGGAACATAAAATATGTATCAGAACATATAATATGTATCAGAGCATAAACAATAATGTTTCAGAGCATATTTAGAATTAATAAGCATGCATCAGAACATTTAAAGAATAAGAATGATTTAGAGTATATTCTATCATCAGAATATCATAACATTCTTCCTTCTTGCTTCTGATCTTGAAGCTTCATAGCACTCAGCTTTCTTCAATTTCCATGAGGATGTCCTTTACAGAATTGCTTTTCCACATGGTTTTGCTTCTAATGTTGAGCTTTTGAGATTGTCTTCAATCCTGCAAAAACACTTAAAAACACAGAACTTGCAAATTCTGTTAGAAATGTGGAGACTTTCTCCCAGCAACTGATAATATAAATCAGATCATTTATCACATTTTCTCCCCCTTTTTGTCATAACATCAAAAAACACAAAAGATTCAGATGAAAAAAAAAACAATATGAGAGAAAAGAAGGATAATTTTCATTTATTGCAAAAGAGAGAATTATCAGAAAGTACAAGGAAGATGCATAGAAGACAGATGCAAGAAATAAAGAGACTACTAAGACACAAAGGACTAAGACGACCCGAGCTTAGACATAATATTGGCCAGCATGTCATCAATCCCAGCATTACTCTCAGTCTGCCTCTCCATGAAAGAGCGAAACTCAGCGTTGGTGTCCTCTTGCTTGTTCATGCGAGAAGCTAGCTCAGCTTGGTTCTTCTGAATAACCTCTAGAGTCTTCACCAGAAGAGAGGGTTCACCAGAAGAAGCTTCACAACTTCTGTTCAGAGGGACAGCATTCTCAGCAGCAGCTTCCATTGTCAGATCATCATCATGATTTTCCTCAACAGGAATAGTCTCAGCAGGATGATCTTCAGCATCAGCTTCTCCCATATGAGCATCTTCTTCATACTCAGGAGCAGGAATATCAGAATCTCCATTCTCAAGAGCTTGAAGAATGGCAGCAAGATTCCTTGGAGCAGAAGGACCTTCAACTTTTGGAGGATCAACAACTTCTGGGATGACCATATCAGGGTCCTTCTCAGAATGATCTCAGCCCAAACTTGATAGAACGCCTTCAATGTACCAGTTTTATGAGATTCAATACCGGTAGCACAAGATATTTGTTTCTCAACCTGTAGCCAACTAACTCTGGCATGAAGAGGACCAGTGACTCTTTCATCATCATCCAAGTTGTACAGCTTCCTGATCAACTTCTCAGTTATCACAACTTCATGCCCTAACACGAAGGAGATGATAGCAGTTGGAATAACGGTTGCATGAGCCCAGAAATCTTTCACAAGAGCCGGATAAATTGGTCCAACCAATCTATCAAGATAGTTTGACCATCCTTGTGCCATTATCTTTGCATCCGGTTTGAAACCATATACTTTCAGATTCTCAAAGTCTACCGAGGACTCACAAAGAACTTCCATTTCTGATGGAGGAATGGAACAGGTCTTCAATGGAGCATACCTATGCTTGCTGAAAACTAGTTGAGATGAAGACATTTCTTCTGCTTGGTTTAAGGAACTTGACGAAGGATTCATGATGAGATGCTAAGTTTCAGACACAAACTAGGGTTTATGCGTTGAATGCAGAAAGAGAGAGAACACCCTTCTGAACATAGTCCCTAATGAAATGATGTTTAATCTCAATATGTTTAGCTTTGGAATGTAAAATAGGATTTTTAGATAAACATATGGCAGAAGTATTATCACAGAAGATAGGAATGTTACTCTCATATATTTGATAATCTTCTAGCTGACTCTTCATCCAGAGCATTTGTGTGCTACAACCTGCAGCAGCAACATATTCTGCTTCTGTTGTAGATAGGGCAATGGTAGCTTGCTTCTTGCTGTACCAGGAGATCATATGACTTCCAAGAAATTGGCAACTTCCAGAAGTACTTTTTCTTTCAATTCTATCTCTAGCATAGTCAGCATCACAAAATCCTACTAAGTTGTATTCTTTAGATCTTCTGTAGACTAAACCAACATTAGTAGTACCTTTCAGATACCTCAGAATTCTCTTAACAGCAGTTAAGTGAGATTCTCTAGGATCTGATTGGAATCTAGCGCACAAACAAACACTGAATAGAATATCAGGTCTAGAAGCAGTTAAATATAGAAGAGATCCAATCATACCTCTGTACAACTTCTGATCTACCTTCTTACTTACCTCATCCTTACCTAAGATACACGTTGGATGCATAGGAGTTTTTGCTTCTTTGCTTTCAGAAAGATCAAACTTCTTCAGAAGTTCCTTTACATACTTGGTTTGATGAACATACGTTCCTTCTGATGTTTGATTGATTTGAATCCCAAGAAAATACTTGAGCTCTCCCATCATGCTCATCTCAAACTCAGCCTGCATAGACTTAGCAAACTCCTTTCCAAGTGTAGCATTAGATTTTCCAAATATAATATCATCAGCATATATTTGACAAATTAAAATATACTTTTTAAAGGTTTTACAAAAGAGAGTAGTGTCCACTTTTCCTCTAGTGAAACCATTATCTAGAAGGAAAGAACTTAAACGTTCATACCAAGCTCTAGGAGCTTGCTTCAATCCGTATAATGATTTCTTTAATTTAAAAACATGATTTGGAGACTTAGAGTCTTCAGAACCGGGAGGTTGATGAACATAAACTTCTTCATCTATATAACCATTTAAGAAGGCACTTTTAACATCCATCTGATATAGAGTGATGTTATGTTGAGTGGCAAAAGAAATTAATAGACGAATAGATTCTAACCTGGCCACTGGTGCAAAGGTTTCTGTATAGTCTATTCCTTCTTGTTGACTATATCCCTGAGCCACCAGTCTGGCTTTGTTTCTTACCACTTCTCCCTTCTCACTAAGCTTATTTCTGAAAACCCATTTTGTACCAATGATGTTGAATCCTTTTGGTCTGGGAACAAGATCCCATACATCATTCCTTGTAAACTGATTAAGTTCTTCTTGCATAGCAATTATCCAGTCTGGATCTTCTAGAGCTTGATCAACAGAAGTTGGCTCGATCAAAGAAACAAGACCTAATTGACATTCTGCATTGTTCTTAAGGAATGCTCTGGTTCTGATAGGATCATCTTTCTTTCCAAGAATCACATCTTCTGAGTGAGCTGAGGTGAGTCTAGAAGATCTTCTTACTGTTGGCTCTTCAGAAATTCTGAGATTCTCTAAAGATGCAGCAACTTGATCTTCTGATTCTTTACTTCTGAGATTTTCAGCTTCTGAAACTTTGCTTCTTGGTTCAACAGCTTCTGATATATCAATATCTATATCTGCAAAATTCTCAACCTGCTTTGGCTTTTCAAGACCAAGCTTATCATCAAATCTGATATTGATTGATTCTTCTACAACCAATGTTTCAGTGTTGTGTACTCTGTAGCCTTTTGAGCGTTCAGAATATCCAAGAAGGAAACATTTTTATGCCTTAGAATCAAACTTACCAAGATGATCTTTAGTATTCAGAATGAAACAAACACATCCAAAAGGATGAAAATATGAAATGTTGGGCTTTCTGTTCTTCCACAATTCATAAGGAGTCTTATTTAGAATAGGTCTTATAGAGATTCTATTCTGAATATAACATACAGTGTTTATTGCTTCTGCCCAGAAGTGCTTAGCCATATTGGTTTCATTGATCATGGTTCTGGCCATTTCTTGTAGAGTCCTATTCTTTTGCTCTACAACTCCATTTTGCTGTGGAGTTCTAGGGCAAGAGAAATCATGGGCAATACCATTTTCTTTGAAGAACTCCTCAAAGAATCTGTTCTCAAATTCGCCACCATGATCACTTCTGACCTTTATGATTTTGCACTCCTTCTCAGATTGAATCTGAGTGCAGAATTCAAAGAACACTGAATGAGACTCATCCTTGTATTTTAAGAACTTTACCCATGTCCAGCGGCTATAATCATCTACGATGACTAATCCATATTTCTTTCCTCTGACAGATGCTGTTTTGACTGGGCCAAACAGATCAATGTGCAGAAGTTCTAACGGCCTTGAGGAAGAAACAACATTCTTAGACTTGAATGCAGGTTTGGAGAACTTGCCCTTCTGACATGCTTCACAAAGAGCATCTGATTTGTATTTTAGATTAGGGAGTCCTTTGACAAGATTTAGTTTTTTAATCTGAGAAATCTTTCTCAAACTAGCATGTCCTAATCTTCTGTGCCAGACCCATTGCTCTTCAGAAACAGACATAAGACAGGTTACCTTCTGATTCTTAAGATCTTGAAGATCAGTCTTATAAATGTTATTCTTTCTCTTGCCTGTAAATAGGATTGAGCCATCCTTCTGACTTACAGCCTTGCAAGACTTTTGATTGAAGATAATGTCATAACTATTGTCACTTAATTGACTTATGGACAATAAGTTATGCGTTAATCCTTCTACAAGAAGTACATTAGTTATGGAAGGAGAGTTACCAATACTTATGGTTCCAGAGCCAATAATATTGCCCTTCTGATCTCCTCCAAACTTGACTTCTCCACCAGATTTAAGCACCAGGTCTTGGAACATAGACCTTCTTCCCATCATGTGTTGCGAGCACCCAGAGACCAGGTACCATGACATTTTGTGATTTGTCTTCTTTGCTGCTAAGGATATCTGCAACATAAATTATCTTCTCCTTAGGTACCCACAGTTTCTTGGGTCCTTTCTTGTTAGTTTTCCTCAAGTTCTGATTGAACTTGGGTTTAGCATGATAAGTAACAGGAGGAACAACATGATATTCTTTAGGTTTGGAAGCCTGATATTTTTTAGGTTGTGTCACATGCTTCTTGGTGTGTGTAGTGTTAAAACTTTTGGCATGTGAAGTGAGCCTAATATCATGTGAGTGGCCATATTTGAACTGATCATACAATGGCTTGTATGTGATTTTCAAATCATCAACAGGTTCAAATTTGTATGGGGTGTCACCCTCATAGCCAACGCCAATCCTTTTGTTTCCAGAGACACCATATATCATAGAAGCAAAATGACTTCTGCCAATACTTCTAGAAAGGAACTTTCTGAAGCTTGAGTCATATTATTTCAGAATATGGTTCAGACTTGGAATGGATTTTTCTGAATCAGAAGGAGATCCAACATTGTTGAATAATTTTAAAACTTTTTCTTTTAATTCAGAATTTTCCAGTTCCAGCTTCTTAGCTTCAAATTCAAATTGCTTTTTCAGCTTTTTGTATTTAATACTAAGATGAGCCTTGAGTTCCAGAAGTTCAGTTAAACTGGAAACTAACTCTTCTCTAGATAGTTCAGAAAATACCTCTTTTAGAATCTGATTCTGATGTAGATTCTAATCCATCATCCACTGTGGCCATTAGTGCTTGCCTGCTCGCCTTCAGAGTCTGATTCTGATTCTGATTCTGAATCATCCCATGTTGCCATAAGACCTTTCTTTTTATGAAATTTCTTCTTGGGATTCTCCTTCTGAAGTTTTGGACATTCATTCTTGAAGTGTCCAGGCTCATTGCACTCATAACAAATGACCTTCTTCTTGTCAGATCTTCTGTTACCAGAAGATTATCCTCTTTCAGGCTTCTTTGAACTTCTGAAGTTCTTGAACTTCCTTTGCTTGCTCTTCCAGAGTTGGTTTACCCTTCTGGAGATCATGGACAGTTCATCTTCTTCTTCTGATTCTGATTCTTCAGAATCTTCTTCTTCAGCCTGAAAAGCGTTAGTGCATTTTTTATAATTAGATTTTAATGCAATAGACTTACCTTTCTTCTGAGGCTCATTTGCATCCAGCTCTATCTCATGGCTTCTCAAGGCACTGATTAGCTCTTCCAAAGAGACTTCATTCAGATTCTTTGCTATCTTGAATGCAGTCACCATTGGACCCCATCTTCTGGGCAAGCTTCTGATGATCTTCTTTACATGATCAGCCTTGGTGTAGCCTTTATCCAGAACTCTCAATCCGGCAGTTAGCGTTTGAAATCTTGAGAACATCTTCTCAATGTTTTCATCATCCTCCATCTTGAAGGCTTCATATTTCTGGATCAAGGCAAGAGCTTTAGTCTCCTTGACTTGGGCATTTCCTTCATGGGTCATCTTCAATGACTCATATATATCATAGGCAGTTTCCCTGTTAGATATCTTCTCATATTCAGCATGAGAGATAGCATTCAGCAAAACAGTCCTACACTTATGATGATTTTTGAATTGCTTCTTTTGATCATCATTTATTTCTTGTCTTGTAAGCTTTACACCATTAGCTTTCACTGGATGTTTGTAACCATCCATTAGCAGATCCCATAAGTCACCATCTAGACCAAGGAAGTAACTTTCAAGTTTGTCTTTCCAGTATTCAAAGTTTTCACCATCAAATACTGGTGGTCTAGTGTAACCATTGTTACCATTTCCATTGTGTTGCTCAGTGGAAGCAGATGTATTAGGTGTTGATGGATCTTCACCAGCCATCTAGATTGTGTTTTTCTCTTCCTGAATCTTTTCTAACATGGTTAAGTGCTTGCACCTAGAACCGGCGCTCTGATGCCAATTGAAGGGTAGAAAAACACTTAGAAATGGGGGGTTTGAATAAGTGTAGTTTCAAAACTTGTAAGATAAAAACAACTTGCACAATTATTTTTATCCTAGTTCGTTGTTAACTAAACTACTCCAGTCCACCCTTGACAAGGTGATTTACCTCAACTGAGGATTTAATCCACTAATCACACAAGATTACAATGGTTTTCCACTTAGACATCTTCTAAGTCTTCTAGAGTATACTGATCACAACCTGATCACTCTAGGAACAAACTGCTTAGATACCCTCTAAGACTTTCTAGAGTATTCTGATCAACCGGATCACTCTAGTCCTTTACAAATGAATGTAAACAAATTCTAAGAGTATTACAATGCTTCTTAAAAGCTATAATCACAACTGTGATATTTCTCTTAAAGTTTTAGCTTAATCTCACTAAGATATTACAACAGCAATAAGTGAGGTTGAAGATGAAGTTATGAGAGCTTTTGAATTGAACAGCGTTTCAGCGTTTTTGGATCAAGAGTTGGTATTCAAAGTTGGTAACCTTGCTTCTCATCAGAACTTCATTATATAGGCGTTTGAGAAGATGACCGTTGGGAGCATTTAATACTTTACGTATTCCGTACAGCATTGCATTTAATGTTTCACTCTTTTGCCAACTACCTCGAGCCTTGCTTTCGCTGTGTCTACTGACGTTTCCTTTAATAGCTTCTAACGTTTCTTTTGTCAGTCAGCGTAGCCTGCCATCTTGTACTTGATTCTGATTTGATCTTTTGTAGATACAACGTTTGAATCTTCAGAGTCAATACAGCTTGGTGCAGAGCGTCTTCTTGTCTTCTGACCTTGAAGTGCTTCTGAGCGTGATACCATGAGAACTTCAGTGCTTCTACTTCTGATCTCAAGTCCTTCTGATGCTTCCATTGACCATGTTCTGATTCTGCTTGATCATCTTCTGATGTCTTGCCATACCATGTTCTGATGTTGCATGCTGAACCTTCTGAGTCAGTGCTTCTTGCGCTGATTTTGTGCATACTCTTTGTATAATTCCTGAAATGGAAATTGCATAGTATTAGAGTACCACATTATCTCATACAAAATTCATATACATTGTTATCATCAAAACTAAGAATATTGATCAGAACAAATCTTGTTCTAACAAATACATATATTTTTAATTCTAATATATTCTAATTTCTATTATATTATTATTATTATTATTACATTCATTTGTATTAAAGTTATTTAAAAAAGAATAGTTTCACTACGAATATGATATTCCATAAAGAATTTATTTTTATATAATCTTATTACATTGGCATTTTAAAAAAAATTATAACCTCTTACACTAAATTTTTTTGTGCTATTAAACAAAAAAAGATTGCACATACATATTAATGTTATTTTTATACACATCTAAAATAAATGTTTTATATTTTAAAATTTGACTTTTATGTATTGTTTTATTAATAGTATAATAATATTTAATTATTTTATTTAATTTAACACTTATAAATTTTCTCAAATAATAAATTTACTCTTTAAAATAAAAATAAATAAATGACGATATAATATCTTATTTAAAAAGAGTGTCACTATAAAAAAAATAATCTACTTTTAAAAATATTTCTTTTCATTAATCTTTATAACTTTTAACTCTCACTTTTTGTATGAAATCTTTAAATCTCACCTTAATAGCTCTTACTTTAATATTATAAAATCATAGTGTCTCAATAAAATTATAAGTTATAACTAATACACACTATAGACAATACATAAAAAATAAAAATAAAAATTAATTGAAACAATAAATACAATATAACAAAAATGAAAAGTAAAATGAATAAAGTAAAAATTAAAGAATTTGATGTTTTATATACTTTGTTATTTAAGAAAAAATTATATTTAATTAAGTTACGTGTAAAAAAATTGATGAGAATTGAGTTACATTTTAATAATATTTAACGTTTAGGTATTTAGTGTAAATAGGTAAAGAGAATATGTGTGATTAATACTTTAATGACTTTTATGTATTGTTTTACTATTAATATATAATAAATTAATAAAATTTATTAGTTTGACCACTGCAAAATTTATAAAATAATTAAATTTAACCTACAGTATTTTTCGTTTTTGGTATTTAGTTTATATAAGTATAAATAATCTGTAATTTTATTTGTATATTCAAAATTAATTTAATATAAATATGATGTTAGCAGATGAAAATGTATTTGAATTATCAGTGATAAAATAATATTTTTAAATCAAATTATTAATGTTTAAAAGTATATAGTTAGGAAATAAATAAAATAATAGTTAAACAATTATCGTGATTAAGTTTTTTTCTTCATGTTGTAACCATTGAATTGAACTATCATTACTTCGAAAATTAATAAAACTGTTGGATTGATGAATTGAACCGTTGAATTGAACCATCATTACTTCAAAATTAATAATAATAAAAATATTTTTTCAAATTTTTTATAATAATAATAATAATGGAATGAAAATCAATGAATGAAGTTTATTAATAATTTAAAATTTACGAAAATAAAAAAAAAATTAATAGTTAGGAGGATAGTGAAAAGTTATAAAATTAAAGTAAATATTATATCAAAAGTTAATAATTTCAAAAATTCATTGATTGAATAAATATATAAATATAACTAATAAGTTTTCAACTGTTTTTTTATTTATTCGGTAACTCCTATCATTTATTTATATTTATTCAATTATTTACTGTCTTGATATAAATTTTAATTAACAGTTAAATCAAGTAATTATTTATTTTTATTATTATATTTATAATTGTGTATATATAAATGTGTAATATTGAATTAACATCTTCGAATATATTTTTTCCTGGATTTTATAATTATAATAATAAATATAATAACAATATTTTGAAGTTTAAAATATCATATACAATGACAATAATATATTATAGGTCAACTGTAACACCCTTTAAACCCCGCGGCAATTAAATAAATAATTCAGACTAATATGAAACAAGGGTGCCACAATTCAATTTAAAAATGAAATAACGTATGTCATTGTCATGCATTCACTAAGGAACAATTCATCATAAATCATAAAATAATCTCATGTCAACACAGCGGAAATTCATCATTCGGATGAGTATAACATCTATGATACTACATCCCACAATAAAACCAAAACCATAAAAATAAAGTTATTAAAACATGATCTCTAGGCTAGCGTTCCCCAGTGTTACAATTATTAGAGCATGACACCGACGCTACACTAAACAACATGGCATATGAGCTATCCTCACCAAAGCCAGAAGTCATTACTCCTCAATGTGAAAATATCAACAGTAAGGGTGAGTCTCATTCAAATTAACAAATGTTATTGAATTATAAACGAAAACACATCATAGTCGCATTACTCACTCAATTTCATCATATTCAGATTATCAGAAAAACATGCATCAATTACACAAACTCCAACAGAATACATCATTCAAATAACACATCATACTCATCAATCAAGTCATAACAAATCATGCATATGTAATGAACTGACACTATGCATGTGGTACCAATCATCATCAATGGGATTAACCCACCAAACGATCCAACATCGTCAAGATATGGCCCTGCAAGCACAAGTTCCACACAATGGGAACTATGCCCTTCACGGATCCAAACATCATCTGGATACAGCCCTCAACAAATGACTATGAATGAATGCAACACATAACATACTTAAAAACGTCTTTGATCCGATGCACAACATCGACTCACTTCTTTCCATCGTCATCATCATCAAGCATGTTTATGTATTTCATCATCATTCATCGACACAAATTGTCATATAAACAACACAACACATCTCACAACTAAGTTTCTCAAACATAGCATGTATTGACAATCTCATCATATATAAGCATAACACATCATTCGTCAAAAACCAAGTCATGGTAAAAAATAATTTTGAGCTATACTCATTTCATAATTTCTTCATAAAGAATACACCACAGGCTTTATCCTGCTCAAAACGGTACTTAAAATGGACCAACAGTCCAAAAGTTATGCATTCTTTAATTTTCCCAAAATTCTCATCAGCACGCGGCGCCATCCTACCTTCGCGACGCGTCCTTGCAAAACGACGCCTTCGCGGGGAGAACTGTAAAAGTTTCGTCGCCTTCGCGGCGCCAACAGCCTTTTGCGGCGCGAAGTGGCAAACACAGAAAACCCCCATCGTAGAAACAACATACGAGTTTTTAACCCAAATCCCCCAACCTTGACCAACTTGATTTCAATTGACAAGATTTCACATATAGCAACACATCACATATTATAATACACATATAGCATATAATATGCATCAACTAACATCATAACAATACCAAAATCCTAGAATTCATCAAAATGGGCAATTATCGTCAAGACATCCCAAAACCCCAAATCTATCGTATGACTCAATTGATACGAATCATACACCTATTTTAGTACTATCATTCTATAATCCGATAATATATGTTAATCCGATAAGTCCCCCCTTACCTTAGCCAAAAACTCTTGGGTGGTCTCTTCCTCTTTGTTCCTCTTCACGTATCAGCTTCCCAATCTCTCGTCTCCTCTGCTCTGCTTTTCACGTTCCTTTTCCTTTCTCCCAATTTCATTACTTTTGTTAAAATATATTCCAATTAGTAAAAAAGGGCCTTACTAACATAACACACCCTTCCTTACTAATGCCACCATAGCCCAATGGCCTACACCAACTCTTTCCAAATAATTTCCAAAAAGCCAAATAATTCTAATTATTAGTTTAAATACCAAATAAATTAAAAAATTAAAATTATAGGGTGTTACAACTCTTCCCACTAAAAGAGTTTTCGTCCTCGAAAACATACCTCAAGTGAAAAGTTTCGGATATGAGTCATTCATCTGACTCTCCAGTTCCCAGGTAACATTTCCATCAACTGATCCTCCCCAAGCCACTGTGACTAAGGCTATCTCTTTGCCACGTAATTGCTTCAGCTTTCGATCTTCAATCCTCATAGGTAAAGCCTCAACTGTCAAATTGCATTTCACCTGCACATCATCTACTTGGATCACGTGAGACGGATCCGCAATGTATTTCCTCAGCTAAGATACATGAAACACGTCGTGTAAATTTGCAAGCATCAGCGACAAAGCAATACCATAGGCTACTTCTCCTACTTTTTCAGAAATCTGAAACGGACCAATAAAACGCGCCGTCAACTTCAATGACTTCAAAGCTCAACCAATACCCTTCATAGGTGTAACCCTCATAAACACATGATCTCCCTCTTGAAATTCAAGTGTCTTCCTCCTCTTGTCGTGATAACTCTTCTGAAAACTCTGAGAAGTTTTCATTTTCTCCTAAATCATCTTAATATTTTACCGTAGTCTGTTGCACAATTTTTGGCCCGATTACAACACTCTCACCAGATTCGTACCAACACAACGGTGTTCTACATCTCCTACCATACAAAGCCTCAAACGGAGCCATATCAATACTTTAATGATAACTATTGTTGTAGGTAAACTCAATCAAAGGCAGATAACTATCCCAAGTACCTCTTTCTTCTAATACACAAGCATGCAGCAAATCTTCTAACGATTGGATCGTCCTCTCGGTCTTTCCATCAGTCTGCGGATGATAAGAAGAACTCAATCTCACCTTAGTACCTAAAGCCCTCTACAAACCTTCCCATAACTTATACGTAAATCTCGAATCTCTGTCGGACACGATACTCGAAGGAACGCCATGCAGACTAACTATATTTTCAATATACAATTGAGTCAACTTCTCCATCGAATAATCCATTCTTACCGGTATGAAATGAGCAGACTTCGTCAACCTATCCATGACAATCCAGATAGCCTCACAATTCTTAACAATTCTCGGCAAACCAGAAACAAAATCCATCGATATGCTATCCCACTTCCATTCAGGAATAAACATTGGTTGCATGAACTCATATGGCTTATGATGCTCAATTTTTGACTTCTGACATGTCAAACAAGAATAAATAAACTCTGCAATTTCCTTCTTCATTCCAGGCCACCAAAACAACTTTTTCAAATCATGATACACCTTGGTAGCACCAGGATGAATGCTAAATCCGCTACGGTGTCCTTCTTCCAAAATACTCTTTCGGAGCTCAACAACATCAGGAACACAAACTCTATCACCAAAACTCATTATACCATTCTCGTAGATTCTAAATTCACCGCTTTTACCTTGGTTAATCAAAGTCAACTTATCGATCAACTCAACATCAGCTTTCTGACTCTTTCTAGTCTCTTCAAGAATACCACTAGTCAGCTTTAGCATACCCAATTTAACACTATTAGGAGTACCTTCACATACCAAACTCAAATCTCTAAACTGTTCAATTAAATCCAGTTCCTTCACCATTAGCATAGACATATGTAAGGACTTCCTACTTAACGCATCAGCAACCACGTTTGCCTTACCAGGATGGTAATTCAAACCAAAGTCATAATCTTTAAGGAATTCTAGCCACCTCCTCTGCCTCATAGTAAGCTCCTTATGATCAAAGATATACTTCAGACTCTTATGATCACTAAACACTTCGAATCTTGAACCATACAAATAATGTCGCCATAACTTCATAACAAAAACCACAGCTGTCAACTCTAAATCATGAGTCGGATAATTCCTTTCATGCACTTTGAGTTGTCTCGACGCATAAGCGACTACTTGTTGATTTTGCATCAATACACCATCTAAACCCATAAGTGACGCATCACAATATACCACAAACGATTCTGTCGGATTCGGCAAAATCAAGATAGGAGTACTAGTCAACCTCTTCTTCAACTCTTATAATTCTTCTTCACATTTTGAATCCCAAATAAACACTTGACCCTTCCTTGTCAATTTAGTTAACGACAATTCTATCTTTGAAAAGCCTTCAATGAACTTCCTATAGTAACCTGCAAGACCAAGAAAACTACGAATTTCTGATACTGATTTCGGAGTCTCCCACTGAGATACCGCTTCTATCTTTGTAGGATCAACATCAATACCATTCTTAGAAATCACGGGTCCAAGAAAGCTAACTTCATCCAACCAAAATTCACACTTTGATAATTTGGCAAAAAGTTTCTTCTCTTTTAACAACTCTAACACAATTCTGAGGTGTTCCGATGTTCTTCCCCATTCTTAGAATATATCTGAATATCGTCTATAAATACCACTACGAACTTATCGAGATAAGGATGGAATATCCTATTCATATATTCCACAAAAACACCAGGTGCATTAGTAACTTCAAACGGCATTACCGAATACTCGTAATGACCATACCGCGTTCTAGATGTAGTCTTCTGAATATCGTCCTCCTTCACCCGAATTTGGTGATGCCCAGACCTCAGACCAATCTTACTAAATACACACGCTCCAACCAGCTGATCCATAAAATCATCAATCCTCGGCAACGGATTCCGATTCTTGATAGTAACCTTGTTTAATTGTCGGTAATTTACACACAGTCTCGTAGAACCCTCTTTTTTCTTTACCAACAATATAGGCGCACCCCACGGAGAAACACTCGGACGAATGAATTTCTTTTCAAGCAATTCTTCCAATTGTTTCTTCAGCTCAGTCAACTCAAATGGTGACATACGATACGGTGCCATCTACACAGGACTAGTTCCCGAATTCAAATCAATAGCAAACTCTACCTCTCTTTCCGACGGTAACTCGTTCACATCCTCTAGAAAAACTTCCGAAAAGTCACATACCACTGGTAATTCACTACTCACTGCCTTCTCCTTCAAGTTCATCAATGTAAACAATATAAACATTGTTGCACCGTCTTCAACGGCCTCTTTCACTTGTCTAGCAGTCATAGCCAGATCGTCGGCATTAATAGCCTCAGGAAACAACACCGTCTTTGAAAAATAGTTGATATGAATGCGGTTGAATTCCAACCATTCATTCCCAGGATTACATCATGTTGTTTCAACAGAAGACATACTAAGTCCATTCTGAATTCCCTTCCAAAAATATTGACCGAAAAATTCAAGCAAGCAGACAAAGTAGTTACTGAATCTGACGCAGGAGTGTCAATAACCATACTTCCATTTATGTCAGATATTTCTAAATTCAATCTCTTAGCACAATCCAAAGAAATAAAAGAGTGAGTCTCTCCAGTATCTATAGTTGCAACTAAAGGTGTGCCATGAATGAAACACATACCTTTAATCAAACGATCTTCAGGAGTGGTTTCCGACCCAGTCAAGGTAAAAACCTTTCCTCCAGATTGGTTCTTCTTTTGCTTAGTACACTATGGGCTAATGTGACCTTCTTCACCACAGTTGTAGCAAGTTACAACTTTCTTCTTACAATCAGCATAATATGACCCACTTTATTACACTTGAAGCATTTCTTTTGATCAAGCTTGCATTCATTCTTACGGTGTCCAATCTCGCCATAGTTGTAGCATCTGACAAAAGCATTGGAGTCTCCCCCACTAGGCTTCTTCCAATCAACAACTTTACCTCTACCATATAGGTTACCTCTATCCATATGCTTCTTATCTTTTCTGTCAACCAACTTGCGAGAGTGAGATGACTTCATCTTGATATTATCTTCCTCAAATATCCTACTACAATCAACCAAATCAGCAAACCGTCGAATCTTCTGATATTTGATACCTTGCTAGATTTCATCATGTAGGCCATTCTCGAATTTGATGCATTTCGAAAATTCACTAGCCTCATCATTGTTGAAATGAGTGTAATACTTTGCCAATTTTACATACTTGGCAGCGTACTCTGGAACTGTCATAGTGCCTTGCTTCAGCTCCATAAACTCAATCTCCTTCCTTCCCCGAACATCCTCAGAAAAGTATTTCCTCAAAAATTCCCTCTTAAACACGTCCCAAGTGATTTCTATTCCATCAGTCTCTAGCTTTATCTTGGTAGCAATCCACCAGTCGTCAGCTTCTTCAGATAACATGTGAGTACCATACCTCACCTTCAAGTTCTCAGCACAATCAATCACTCTAAAAATCCTCTCGATTTCCTTCAGCCAATTCTGAGCACCTTAAGGTTCGTGAGTGCCTTTGAACAACGGAGCGTTGTTCCTTTAAAATTCTGCCAACTGTCGATTCGTACCAATCCCAGCACCATTGGCATTTCCTCCCATGACGCCAGCAATCATCCCCAAAGCCTCAACAATTGCATCATCGTTTCTTCCATTTCTTCCAGCCATTGCTCTTCTTAAATCATAAACAATTTCGCCAGAACAAAAGTATCAACAGGGTTAACTCGCACTAGTTGCATACACAGGGGAGACCGACACTAAGACTCTGTTCATAACAACCGACTATCCTCTAATACCACTATTGTAACACACTTCTAAACCCTACGGCAATTAAATAAATAATTCAGAGTAACATGAAACAAGGGTGCCACAATTCAATTTAAAAACAAAATAACGCACGTCATTGTCATGCATTCACTAAGGAACAATTCATCATAAATCATAAAATAATCTCATGTCAATACAGCGGAAATTCATCATTCGGATGAGTATAACATCTTTGATACTACATCCCACAATAAACCAAAACGATAAAAATATATTTATTAAGACATGAACTCTAGGCTAGTGTTCCCCAATGTTACAATTATCAGAGCATGACACTGACGCTACACTAAACAACGTGGCATATGAGTTATCCTCACCAAAGCCAGAAGCAGCTGCTCCTCAATCTGAAAATATCAATAATAAGGGTGAGTCTCATTCAAATTAACAAATGTTATTGGATTATAAACAACAACACATCATAGCGGCATTACTCACTCAATTTCATCATATTCCGATTATCAGAAAAACATCCATCAATTACACAAACACCAACAAAATACATCGTTCAAACAACGCATCATACTCATCAATCAAGTCACAACAAATCATGCATATGTAATGAACTGACACTATGCATATGGTACCAATCATCATCAATGGGATTAACCCACCGACCGATCCAACATCGTCAAGATACGGCCCTGCCAACACAAGTTCCATACAATGGGAACTATGCCCTTCACTGATCCAAACATCATCCGGATACAGCCCTAAACAAATGACTATGAATGAATGCAACACATAACATACTTAAAAACCTCTTTGATCTGATGCACAACATCGATTCATTTCTTACCATCGTCATCATCATCAAGCATGTTTATGTATTTCAGCATCATTCATCAACACAAATTGTCATATAAACAACACAACACGTCTCACAACTAAGTTTCTCAAACATAGCATGTATTGGCAATCTCATCATATATAAGCACAACACATCATTCGTCAAAAACCAAGTCATGGTAAAAAATAATTTCGAGCTATACTCATTTCATCATTTCTATCATAAAGAATATATCACGGGCTTTATCCTGTTCAAAACGGTACTCAAAACGGACCAACAGTCCAAAAGTTATGTATTCTTTAATTTTCCCAAAATTCTCATCAGCACGCGGCGCCAACCTACCTTTGCGACGCGTCCTTGAAAAACGACGCCTTCGCGGCGCCAAATGATGTTCTCAAGGAGAACTAAAAAAGTTTTGTCGCCTTCACGGTGCAAACGGGAAAACACAGAATACCCCCACTGCAGAAATAACATACGAGTTTTTGACCCTAACCCCCCAACATTGACCAACTCGATTTCAATTGACAAGATTTCATATACAGCAACACAACACATATTATAATACACATATAGCATATAATATGCATCAACTAACATCATAACAATACCAAAATCCTATAATTCATCAAAATGGGCAATTATCATTAAGACATCCCAAAATCCCAAATCTATCGTATGACTCAATTGATACAAATCATACACCGATTTAAGTACTATCATTCTATAACCCGGTAATAGATGTTAATCCGATAAGTCCCCCTTACCTTAGCCAAAAACTCTGGGATGGTCTATTCCTCTTTGTTCTTTTTCACGTATCAGCTTCCCAGTCTATCTTCTCCTTTGCTCTTCTTTTCACGTTCTTTTTCCTTTCTCCCAATTTCATTATTTTTGTTAAAATAGATTCCAATTAGTAAAAAGGGCCTTACTAACATAACACCCCCTTCCCTACTAATGCCACACATGGTCCAATGGCCTACACCAACTCTTTTCAAATAATTTTCAAAAAGCCAAATAATTCTAATTATTAATTTAAATACCAAATAAATTAAATATTAAATTTATAGGGTGTTACATCAACCGCACAACGCACGGGGCAACATTCTAGTTTAATAAAATTGAAATAAAATGAATATCCTATTCCTTTACATTTTTGTTGAGTATGATGTAGACATTCAGTTTTCTGTGAGTCAGATGCATTTGTAGCCAGCACAGGAACTCCATTAGTAACCACTTCTAGGGTTTCATGAAAGCCAAACATAAATTGCATCTGTTTTCTCCATCGAATCCAATTTTTACCGTCAAGCATTGGAAGAGAATTTGGAATGTCATTAGTATCATTCATCTTTGCAGCGATTGATTCACTTTTCCTGAAAACACGATGTCTGACATGAAGTTCTCAAGAACAATAACCAGAAGCTCTGGATATCAATTTGTTAGTGCATGAGGCACTTTTAGTGAGGAGAGAAAAGAGAGAAAGTAAGGAAATAAGGATTATATTAATGAATTGAATTGTACAGAGAAACATAAACATAATATACAACCTGGATTGGACTTGGACATAAACATAAACATAAACATAAACATAATGATACTGACTATGACTATTTATATACAACTTGGATTGGACTTGGACTTACACAACTTAACTAATATTCTATATTATTAAATTTGATTTGATATTATATTAATAATATCAATCTGAATAATATCCTAACATAAACATTCTCATATACATATTGTGATTTATTTTATATTAACATTTAAAATACAAAATAAAAAAGTTTACAAGCTTAATTTTACATTTTTATGTATTCATGACACTGAATAAGAGGAAGGAGTCAGGTACATGCTCTCTGCCCCACCTAAGCCTATCCTTATCTTAGTTCTAACATAGTATTTTATTTTGCTAAAAACATTTATAAAGCCGTAATTTTAATTTGCACCTTCCAGATTAAATTATAATTTCAGCTAATGAGACAATGGAAGTGCCTTTTAAAATAAAGGCTTTTGGTTGGAGGTTATTTCACAATAGACTTCCTTTGAAGGATCTTTTGGTGGTTAGAGGTATGTCTTTTCCCTCGGTAGAATTAAAGTGCACTTTTTGTGGTAATAGTCCGGAAACTCGGAATCATTTATTTTTTGCACTACAACGAGGAAGGGCTTTTAAAGCGCTTTTTTTGGCCTTTAACAGCGCTTTAAAGCGCTGCCAAAGCCAGTGCTGGCATAGGCTACGAAAGCGCTTTTAAAAGCGCTCTGGTAGGCCCCCCTATAAGAGCGCTTTTCTGGAAAAAGCGCTCTTGTAGGCCCCCCTTTAAGAGCGCTTTTCAGTAAAAAACGCTCTGGTAGGCCCCCCTTTAAGTGCGCTTTTTCCAGAAAAGCGCTGTGATAGCCCCCCCTGTGAGAGTAAAAAATAAAAAAAAAACGCAACATACTAAAGCGCTTTTGTAAAAGCGCTCTTATAGGGTGGGCTTTAAGAGCGCTTTTTCCAGAAAAAGCGCTCTGATAGCCCCCCTATAAGAGCGCTTTTACAAAAGCGCTTTAGTATGTTGCTTTTTTTTTTTTTTTGCTTTTTTATTAATCTTTGGCAGCGCTTTTAAAAAGAAGCGCTTTAGTATGTGGGCCTTTAAGAGCGCTTTTTAGAAAGCGCTTTAGTAGCTAAATGAGGTATTTTAATGTGCAGCCTGTAATTTAATCCTCCCAGTCGACCTGTAATATTTTCGACCTGTAATATGTTTTCAGCCTGTAATATTTTCGACCTGTAATTTATTTTCGACGATATTATTTCAGCCATCAGTAAGACAATATATATATACTAATATAATACCATTATAATATCCAAAATTATATATATACATCATTACAACATCAATAATATTATAGTACTTCAATTCGACACAAATCCTACATGAAAAAGCGCTTAATATAAAAATGACACAAATCCTCTTTTATTTCTTCCAACTTAAGTTTCGGGTATCCAGCGGCACGGAATTCGTCAAGGTACTACAAAACAAAAACAAAATATGAATGATACATTTAGTTAAATGTGATAAATTATATGAAATTATCTTAAGTTATAAATTCATACCGTGAGCGGAATCTCTAATTGATTTGCCTGAAGGATTTCTTTCATAAACCTCAATACAAAGTATCCGCAATCGTAACTGTTTTTCTGTTGCGGACACTACATAGAAAAACAAATAAGATTCTATAGTTGTGCATTGTTTTATCAAGTAGCATAAATATATTATAAGCAACATTGTGAAAAATAATGTACCTGCACTTGGATCCAAGTAATGTTGCTAGATTTAGTTCGGGATACCTGTGCGTCCCGTTGACTTCGGAACACTTGTATTGATCTAATTAACAAATATATAAAAGCATATGTTTAGATCAATCCCACAAATAAGTAAATATATATAAATATACACGAATATATATTTAGAACGATCCCACTTACAAATCAACGATGTCCTTCATGGCCGGATAATTGGTCCATTCACCATTTACCGAATTCAGATAATACACGACTTCCCTTATAGGGTTGATAGCAAGCAGCAACCAGTGTGCTCTATAAATAAAAACAATAGGTTATATGAAAATTTTGCTATACACAAAAGAAACAGAGATTAGATGAACAAAGAATGAGAAACTAACCCTACTGGTCGGGTATTATACGCCCAAAGATGCAGACATTCTGTATTGCCGGTGGACATGAATCTATCGACTAATCGCTGTCTAACTGATTCCCGTTCCGAAGCAATTGCCATTCCGCTGCAGTGGGCGGAAGACACGAAACGGAATCTGTTAGACAACGGAGTCCCGCGCAACACTCTGTCATACAACAACCTTAAATAAAAACATAATAAACATTAGATTATTTTCATTGAAATGTGTAAATAAATTATATTGTGGGACTAATTAAATAATATATCGGATGAGGGAATATTACCGGATGTATGAGTGCATGTTATTGACGCCTAGTTGATCATGCTTAAAAATCTCCTCCAAGTCATCAAGTGTAATAAGTGACTTGAATTCAATACCGAAGACACTCTCATCCATAACGATTTCACGTAAAGCACCATCCTTCAAATCGGACATATCAACCATTGTTGCGAGCGTCGACCGGTACCGAGGCACAAAAGCACCGCCTTTTTTTCCCGCTGGCTTCGGAGGACCAGTGGGTGGTACGGTACGAACTTGCTGCGTCACTTGTTGTGACTCTCGAGCGGATGCCTAAAAATCATATAAGTTAGGTAAAATATAAAATCATGCA
This sequence comes from Vicia villosa, assembly GCF_029867415.1. Taxonomy (NCBI): domain Eukaryota; kingdom Viridiplantae; phylum Streptophyta; class Magnoliopsida; order Fabales; family Fabaceae; genus Vicia; species Vicia villosa. The sequence goes on along the minus strand of NW_026705855.1, from coordinate 163,816 downwards.
GATTTAGATTCAGATTAATTATTAACACTTTAAATGTACCTCTTTTAGTGATGCAACGGACTCCTCCTCCTGTAAAATCCCTTTACCCTTAACTGTGGGTTTTATAGGAGCAGTCTAAAATTAAAATGTAAAAAATAATTAATAAACGGTTTAGAATTGACATTCGAAAACTAAATGATTCATAATCGTTTTCAATATACCTCATCACTAATGGTAATGAGCTCCGAGGGCCATGCAACAAATGATCCTATTGCATCTCGCAGCAATGTCGTCTCTGAGACCATGTCAGGTACCGGTAGCATCGCATCATGATCTACTACAACATCCACCGATACTTTCAGGTGTCCATCCGGGAGCAGTCTATGGTGAAGTAAATCTCCCAAAGTGTTGTGCACTTTTCCCTTGCCAACTAGTCGATAACTCGGTTCCGATAAGTATAGTTGGCAAGATGAAATGCCCTAAACCAATAGTAAATATAAAGTCATTATCATTAATAAAATAGAACAATTTAAAAGGAAAAAAAATTATAATTACCTCGGGAAATTTCCTTTGATAGTTGATACTAGCCTTATCACTAGTTTCTTTCACCGATGAAGTGTTGCACTTTTCTCTCATATACGCCTCTTTATCTCTTTGCAATTCAGAGACTTGTGCTTGCAATTCCGCCAACTTTTGCAACACTTCTTCATTTGAAGGATTTCTTCTCCTAGGACTCTTGTAAAAAGAGGTTGGAGTCACACCATGACCCTTACCCCTCACCCGACCGGGATACTCAGGAGCATCTAGTGCTCTACTAAGTACGCTCCCCTCACCGGTGGATGCCGATTGCGACAAGGTCTCATGTAATTCATTTACATTAAAAAATCATTTATATATTAAAAAACATTTGATTTAATTAAAGACACAGTATTATACTTACACATTCAGTAAAAACTCTCTGAACTTCGGGATCGACAGCATGATCCTTGCCCACACGAGCTTCCCTCCACAACACATGTTCAGGAAGTGAGGTTTCCTCACTTTTAGTCTCCTCTAACTATGCATTGACACAAATGATAAAATCGTCAAATAAAACACATTTAGACATTTAATTAAAACACATTTCTATTTACTTACAATTTTATCCTCCAAGCGTGCATATCCCAAACGCCCTTTTTTGTATGGATATGCGGGTTTGGATGCTCTCGCACTATTCTTGGCACTCCTTTTCCGAAAATCTTCATCTCTTTGCTCTACAAACTTAGCCCAATCTTCTTCACCAATGAAGATCTCATACTTTTTTGGCCGTCCCGGTGCCTCTTCAAGAAAGTTTCCATCTTTATCCTTAAGATAAGTGTTTGTCAAAAAAGCTTTCCACCCTCTATATCTTTTGTCGGCCAAACCAAGTATGTAGCGTCTACGATCATCTGGTATCTCAAAAGTCCTCTGCAAAAAAACATACTCATAGTGTGTTAGTATAAGTAATTTAAACAATTTATCGTCAAGATAATAACAACAATTAACCATATATGATATATACCTGAAGCTCGTCCCAAATCGCTTTTTTTTTTCGCATCCAAGTCTTCGCTTTTCAGATTCCATTTAGCTACGGAGACCGGAATATGCATACGAACAAGTGTACCAATATAACTTGTCAACTTTGCAGAATTAGGACCAATTGCTTGTTTATCAGAATTCCATTCCAATCGGTATACTAATCCTTGGTCTCTATGTCGAACGATTCCCTTCATGATAGTGATGCCTCGTGCAACTTCTTTTGCTTCAGTATCAGGTGGAGCATTTGTATCCGTGGCATCTCTTTCTTGAGCATCTCTTTCTTGTGAGTTTTCAGGTGGAGCATCTCTATCCGGAGCCATTTAACCTGTATCAAACAAACTAAAGCACATTAGTACACTATTAATAAGCTAACAATCTATACAAGTAAAATGGAAGTCAAACCATGCATGCACAAGTAAATCGGAAACGAAATCGGTACAAATCAAAATAAGCGTCAAAAAATAAAGTTGTCGGAATTGAACGAAATTTACATGGCTATGGTAAAACGTCCCCACGGACTCAAAAATAAAGTCGGTTTTCCGAAATTCAGACCCTAAGCCCGACTTTTGATTACGGGCAGAAGCAAAACCGATAAAAAAACAGTCCCGAAATGAACATATAAGTGCATGAGCAGCTCCGGAATCGTCAAAATAGTATAGTTACATGTAAAGAAGTCGACAAACGGATACATGGTTCAAAAGTTATGTACAAAACGAGAATATGCACCAAAATTGAATAAGTACTATACTATTGATTAAAACAATCGGTACAAATTGAATAAAACAAATTAGTCGGAATATGTATACTATTACCTTTATCACTAACGTCTCTTTCTTTTCTTGGTAGGATTGTGTTCTACGCGTCTCTTAACAACGCGGACGGTTGGATTGATCCAAATACCCTCATTATGATCATTTCTAGTACAAGATTCATTCTCATTTTGATCGTTTCTTGTACAAGATTCAATGCCAACACCAATATCACCTTGATCTTCAATGTTTTCATCTACTATTTTGTTAGATAAAAGCACTATAGACCATTTCGTACTTGTTGGATCATTGACATAGAACACTTGTTTAGCTTGAGAGGCTAAAATGAAAGGCTCATCTTTGTACCCTACCCTATTGAGATCCACTTGCAAAAATCCTGACTTATCCATTCGTATGCCACTATTATTTTCAACCCACTTGCAACCAAATACAGGAATCTGAAACTTCGCGTAATCAAACACCAAAATGCGCTCGATAACCCCAAAATATGACAAATTTGCAAATTTCGGATTTAAGTCATTCGCACTTGATATGTGCATTGCTTCAGCTACCAAGGTAACACCACTATTTTGCATAGTACTTTTATCATCCTGTTCTTTGGTATAAAATGTGTATCCATTAATAGCGTATGCGCTATAAGAAAGCACAATTACAGTTGGACCATAGGCTAAACATCTCAACCTTTCTGTTACTGAAGCAGGATCTGAACGATACTTTGAATAAATATGATCCCTAAACCACGGTATGAAACTTCGATTGTGCTCTCGTACTATCCAGTTCTCATTTCTATTTGGATTTAAATCTCGGAGAACAACCTTGTGCATTTCAACATACGGCTCAACCTCAATCTCATTGTGCAGAACATACAAGTGCGCTTGATCCCGTTCGACCATTGATACTGTCACAACTTTATTTCCAATTAGCCTTTTTCCTTCTTTTTTTTCGACAATATGAGATTTGGGGAGTCCAATTGATTGAACATTTGACAGATATTCAGTACAAAACTCAACCGCTTCTTCAACAACGTATCGTTCGGCAATACAACCCTCCGGTCGACTTCTGTTTTTCACGTACCCTTTTAATATTTTCATATAACGTTCAGCAGGGTACATCCATCTCATATAAGCTGGTCCGCACAATTGTGTCTCTTTCACAAGATGAACGACTAGATGAACCATTATGTCAAAAAACGAGGGAGGAAAATACATTTCAAGATCACATAAAGTAACAACTATCTCTTTTTGCAATGTTGGTAAGATCGCGGGATCGACCACCTTACTGCAAATTGACCTGAAGAAGAAACACAGCTTAGTTATTGCGCTTCTTACTTTTTCTGGCAGAATAGAACGTATACCTATTGGTAAAAAATGTTCCATTATAACATGACAATCATGCGTCTTCAAACTCTTTAACTTGAGGTCTTTCATGGACACAAGTCTTCTAATATCTGAAGAGTAGCCTTCTGGAACTTTAACTTCACTGAGGAACTTACACAATGTTTTCTTCTCCTTTCTAGATAGAGTGTAAACAGCAGGTGGCAGATATGTTCGTCTTCCTTTTGTCACGGGTCTCAATTCAGTTCTCATCCCCATGTTTGCCATGTCATTCCTTATGTTAACGCCATCCTTAGACTTTCCTGGTATATTGAGTAACGTACCTATAACGCTGTCAAATACATTTTTTTCAATATGCATAACATCCAGGAAATGTCTTACGTACAACGACTTCCAATATGGAAGTTCAAAAAAAATGGACTTCTTCTTCCACCCACCCTTGACAAGTGAATGTGCAAAAGGCTTGCCAAACTGAGTGCTCACATCTTTCATCTTTTCAAAAATTTGATCACCTGACAAAAAAGGCGGGGCTGTACCATGTTCGGCCTTTCCGTTGAATGCTTTTCTCCACCCACGGTAGTGATGATTAGAATTTAAGAATCTACGATGACCGAGAAAGACATTCTTCTGACAAAGATCCAATCGTGTCATATCGGTTTCATCTTCACAAACGGGACACGCCTTTTGACCTTTATTGCTGTACCCGGATAGATTTCCGTATGCTGGAAAATCATTAATTGTTCCAAACAACATCGCCCTCAAGTTGAAACTTTCCTTCCTATACCCATCGTAAACCTCCACACCGTTGTCCCACAAAAACTTTAAATCTTCGATTAACGGTGCCAAGTATACGTCTATGTCATTCCCTGGTTGTTTAGGCCCAGAAATTAGCATTGATAACATCATGTACTTACGCTTCATACATAGCCACGGAGGTAGGTTATAGATCATAAGAATCACAGGCCATGTGCTATGCGAGATACTTTGAATACCATGCGGGTTCATTCCATCAGTAGACAATGACAACCGAAGGTTTCTTGCTTCTTTTGCAAATTCAGGATAATCAGTATCAACTTTCATCCATTGTGGTGAGTCTGCCGGATGTCGCAACTTTCCATCAATAATTCTTTCATCTGCATGCCAAGTCAAGTGTCTTGAATCGGTCTCACTACGATACATGCGTCTAAATCTCGGAATTATAGGAAAATACCATAAGACTTTAGCAGGAGACAACTTTTTCTTATATCGAGGGGCACCACATTTAGGACACTCATTCAACGCTGCATACTCGTTTCGAAACAAAACGCAATCGTTTGGACATGCATGTATCTTATCATAGCTCATGCCAATAGAGGACAACATCTTTTTGGCTTCATACGTTCGATTGGGAAGAACATTATCCTCTGGTAGCATATCTTTCATAAGGGCTAATAACTCTGTGAAACTTTTATCCGACCATCCATTGTCCGCCTTTAAGTTGTACAACTTTAACACCGCAGACAATCTTGTGAATTTTGAACAACCATCATACAACGGTTTCTCTGCATCGCTTACCAACCTCTCAAACATTTTGGGACAATCCGCAAGATCTTCTTCAAGCGCTTCTGCAATCTCCTCGACTCGATCGCAATCGTATGTGTCTGTGCAATCGTCGTTTGAAGCATACTTCCTATTACAACTCGACCCAGCATTCCCGTTACTTTTCTCACCATGCATTGTCCAACATGTATAACTTCTATCAATTCCAAACCGTAGTAAATGGGATCCCAACTGTTTCCCGTCAACCTTATCCCCATAACAGCAACCCAAGCAAGGACACGGCATTCGAGGCGGGTCTTCGGAGTGCTTAACCACAAACTCAACGAATTCCCATACCCCTTTCTCGTACTCTTTCGACAATCGGTTTGATCTCATCCATGTCTTATCCATGACTTAATTAAGCTAAACAAATGCTTCTTCGTTTCTATAAGGAATTCTGTCAAGATAATAAATAGCTATCATCATAATAGAATACCTAATTAGAATACCTAATCAGAATACCCGATTTCTTAAAGAAGACATTACCTTATTTCAAGGTAATATAAGTCCACAAACCAAAAAACTGGTTGAGAGACACTAAATTGATATTAAATAGAACCATAAACAATAAACTATAAGCAGAATATAACAAACTATAAGCAAGAAGAAAGGGATAGTAACCTGAGTTATAGACTTGATGTGGGAGATGGGTAGGTTTGAATCGGCGTTGTACAAGTAGAAACCAGAGACTTCAAAGTACGTAACTGTGAAATTAAACACACACACACACGATGCAGTTAAATACAAATATCATAAAAGTGAAGGAAGTAGATTCTTGTAACTAACTATTCATTGAATCAAAGAAATAGAAAATGAAGAGTTCAAACTTAGCATAGCTTTCTAACAGTTACTAACCTAAATTATCTTTATAGGCCTATTCTAATCTTTTGCCATTTTCTATTAAGAGCTCGCAGACTAATACATACTGAAGATTTGAAAATATTTTTCAAGTTAAAACGAAACAAATATATAAACCTTGGTACGAGCCCCACAAAATGACACAATTAATGGTTGAAATGAAACATCAGGATCTGTTTACTTAGAGGAAAAAGTGATTTGTTTTTATTTCACGTTTTCATTTTTAATTATAAAACGGATGCTAATTTCCAACGATTTGTACAAGAAACACTTGATAAACTTCTTTTTTGTTTTCAAAATTTCCTGTACAAATCTTGGAAAACAGAAACAGAATGAAAACAATGTGGCAGTCTTATATTAAAAAGAGAAAATAGGAAAAGAAAACAAAAGATACTTTTTCAAAGAAAAGGGCCCCAATATTTCAGAGAACAAATCGATGACTTTGCAAAAAGACAGTACCTTCAAGAACAGATTCTTTCAATGCAATTTTTTGTCTGAGTTCTGCTACTTCTTTGGCCTGAAACGCATAATAATTTAATACGCTTTCCCAGATATGAAGATGGCACGAAGATTTGGTTAACTCAATTCTAATATAAAAGTCTCATTCTAATACATTAATAAGCTACACTTGTGATACTATTGTTTGATGAAATGCCAAAATTTTGTGATACTCATGGTGCAAGTTTAGCCGTACTATGTTACTATTGTTTGATGAAATGCCAAAATTTTGTGATAAACAGTGGCAAGTCTATTTTGTATTCAGTAACTTCAGAATTTTATCAACACTACAGCCAAAAAACCATGGATTTTTGAATCATGAAAAGCGGAAGTAAATCAACTTAGAATTTAAAAATACCTACTAAGGATTGTGGCATTTCATCAATTATCAACTCAAATCATTTCTTTCAGGCATTTCATCAAACAAGTTGCAGGCAGAAGTTCAATCTTTGATACCAAATAAAATTTTCACTGAAAATTAAACCTAAAACTCACCGGCGGTGGATAAAACGAGTGACGGAGGAGAAGCCGACGGAGGGACGCCGACGGTGGTTGCCGATGGTGGTGGACGGAAGGGTTTCGCGTGCAGTGAGGGTTTGTGGATGAAGAACAGTGGTGGACGGAAGGGTTCTGCAGAAAACGAAAGAGAGAAATGAGAAACAGTAACGCGTGTTTTGGTTTTTAATTTTTAGTAATAAAGGCTACTAAAGCGCTTCTGAAAAGCGCTCTCATAGCCTGGTCTATACCAGCGCTTTTGACTAAAAAGCGCTCTCATTAAACCCCCCCTACAGCAGCGCTTTGAAAAGCGCTCTCATACCCCCCCCCCCCTTACCAAAGCGCTTTTGAAAAGCGCTGTCATACCCCCCCCCCCCTTACCAAAGCGCTTTTTAAAAGCGCTCTCATACACCCCCCCTACCAGAGCGCTTTTCAGAAGCGCTCTCATACCCCCCCTACCAGAGCGCTTTTTTCATCATTTTCCCTTTGTTTATTAATTTTTTTTTATGCGAAACCTACGAGAGCGCTTTTATGTAAAAGCGCTTTAGTAGTTGCGCTTTAGTATCTTAATTTTGGCGTAGTGTTGGTTGTTGGGTGATAAAAAATATTTGGAGTGAGATAGCTTTTTGGGTGGGTAAAGGGGTTATTTTTGAAGATGAGTGTTTATCAAATTTTATGGAATGGCACTCTTTCTTCCATAGTAAATTGGTGAAGGATAGAAAGTTGGACATAGTTTGGTTCGCCACAACATGGTGCTTATGGTTGGTTAGAAATGGTGTTTGCTTTCGTAAAGAGACTTGGAGTGTTAACAACACCGTTTGGAATATTAAGATGTTGGCTTGGCGTTGGTCTTTTTGTGGAAAAATTACTCATCTCAATTATTCTTTTTACGAGTTTTGTAGGGAACCTTTGTACTATCTCTCGTAATGTAATTGGTTAGTAATTTTTCCTTGGCGGGGTTTTCCCGTTTTCTCTTTTGTAATCGGGTTGGAGAACCCTTAGTTCTCCCTTTAATGATATCTTGATTTCTAAAAAAAAAAGCTAATGACACAATGCAACTCTTGCATCATTGGATTTCATCAAAAGATTAAAACTTTTCTCTTGATCAGCCTGAAGAGTGAAGACTATATGTCACATCTTGAATCAATTAATTGGGAAGATTAGGACGAAAACCACTTAGTAGTTTAGTTAACCATCATAATCACATCCATAATAATTAAATTAATAGGACCAGCACAATTAGAGTTGCCTAAAACACTTCGAAACATATGCATATATGCCAAATTCATGTGATAAATGCAACTTAAATTGTTGAGTGTTTTAGGTTTGAGTCTTCTATCATTGGCAACTTTCTCTTCTTACTAAAACATAACTTTGCTACTTCTCCAAAATCACCAGCTGTTTGTATCTGCCACAAACTTTTATAAAGCAACTTTTAATACTGTTATATATTTTTCTTTCAATCTAATCTTTTAACAAGAATAAGTGACGTATGGGTTTAATGGAAAAATATATACGGTGTGAAACAGTTTTTACTAACAATAAAATTATAAACGTTAATTTTTCTAGTAGTTTTACTATTTTTTTAAATCACATATAAAATATTTTATTTTAAGAGTTATGATATACAGTGCATTCATTACCTTTGAGCTCAATTTTAAATCTCGTTCTACAATTGTCATGCTAAATTATCTATTAAACTAGTTTAATGAATTATTTATACTAAATTTAAATAAAAAATATTAACAAATACACTAAAGATTATATATATATATATATATATATATATATATATATATATATATATATATATATAATGGATCATTTGACACCGGTGTCAAAGTATTAATTTTGACACCAAATCCTATCCGTTTATTATTATTAATATAAAGGTTAAGATACATTCACTTATAACTAACACATGAGTTTTTTAAGGAAATATATCTTAACCTTTGAATTGTTAAGAATAAAAGGGTAGGATTTGGTGTCAAAATTAATATTTTGACACCGGTGTCAAATGACCCCGTCCCATATATATATATATATATATATATATATATATATATATATATATATATATATATATATATGGGGACGACTCAAGTGATATGAGAACAATGAATCACGACCATTAAATTTTGATTTTGTTGATTTCAATGGACTGGATTGGTTTCAAGTGTTGAACACTTACTCCAAATCTTAACCATGGTATATCATTAATCCAACGGCTTTAATTAAAGTTTTATATAGAAAAATATTTCCAAAAATAATTAGATTAAATATTCAATTAAAACTGTTAGATTAATGAAATTCAATGGTTAAGATTTGGAGTAAGTGTTCAACAGTTATATATATATATATATATATATATATATATATATATATATATATATATATATATATATATATATATATATATATATATATATATATATATATATATATATATATGAGGAGGGATATACTTACTCCAGGAGTAAGTTATCAAGACTTACTCCTCATCATGACCATTTATTCTTCTCAATCTAATGGTTAAAATTAATGAGTACTCCCTCCGTCTCATAATAAGTGTCTCATTTGCACTTTTTTTATGTCTCAAAATAAATGGCTTTTTAGAATACCAATGCAACATTTATTTTTTTCCCACTACTATACCCCTATATATTAACTTCCACGTTTTTCAACTATTCCACTACCTATAAGAAATAAGGGTATTTTAGTAAATGATACTAATTTTTTCATTAAAATCAACACATCTAATCATTTTCTTAAGAACCGCGCAAAACTCAAAGAAGACACTTATTATGAGACGGAGGGAGTATTATTTTTCTCTCTCCATATTTAATAACTTATTAATTTTAACTATTAGATTAAAAAGCATCCATGGTCATGATGAGGAGTAAGTCTTGATAACTTACTCCTGGAGTAAGAATATCCCTTATATATATATATATATATATATATATATATATATATATATATATATATATATATATATATATATATATATATATATATATATATATATATATATATATATATATATATATATATATATATAGAGAGAGAGAGAGAGGATGGTTATATTTACTCCAAGAGTAAGTTATTATAACTTACTCCACATCTTGACCATTAATTCTTTTTCAATAGATGAATTTTTAATTAAAATCTTAAAAAAGTATTTTTAGAATAATCGCTAACAACTTTGTTCACCATATTCATACACAAACTATACACCAAATACTTATATTAAAGATTGTTCACTATATTTATACGCGTTGAACAGTATTTTTTAAAATTAAAATATATACTTATAAATAGTAATGTGAACAGTACCGTGAACACTAAAAAAATTGTTTAGGTTGATGGAATTTAATGGAGCATAGCGGAATGAGATGGAATATAATTATATTTTATTTTTTGGATAATTTAAAACGGATGGAGCAGAATGGAGTGTTATGGATTCCATTTCATTCCATCACTTACCACCATATATCTTTCCTTCCGATTTGGGCCGAATAAAAAATTTGTCTTGTTCCATCATACAATTTCCAAACAATGGAATTGTATTTTCATTCTGCTCCACTCAATCCGCCTCCATCTCACACTGCTTTGCCCTATTCCGCTCCGTTTATTTCATTTTATCCAAACATTTAATGGTGATGAAGTTGGGTAATCAACTTCCAGATATTAAAATTAATTTAGTAAAAAAACAAATTTGAGATTAGTGAATAGTAAAATAAGTTTATTAATAAAGTAATGAAGTTGATTAAAAATCATTCAATTACGAAATTGGTTAATAATATTTAAATGTTGGTTAATAAAATTATAAAGTTAATTAAACATATTTTTTTATTTATACCCCTTGATTTAAATAAATAATATAAAAAAAATTAATATCTATATTTTTTATAAAATAATTTATTATTATAATATTTCACTGTTTATCGTATTAATGAACAGGAAGATACAATATAGATATATGATTTTAGTGTAGGAATAACACTTCTCCAAACAAAATCTAAGTTGGAACCCTCTGTAAGATGGGAAATCATCAATTGAATCTCTAGAGAAAAGCACCTACAATTAGTTTAAAACAATTCCTCAATCAGTTATTTTTGGTAAAAAAATATTTTAATTTCTTTTTACCTAATATTTTCTCTTGCTATTTAAACGGATTTTTTTTGTTATATGCCATTTTGGATTAATTCTGCTTTTATTATACACATGATTTAATTTGTACATGTAAAAATATATTACAAGAATAAAATTGCATAAATTAAAATTAAAAGTAACTTTAACCTTTTAAATAGAGAGGTAAATAAATTTGTAGCACAAAATGTCAAGCTCTACATTTTAGAGTTAAAAATTTGATAAATTTGAAATGTTTTAACGCGGTTTAAATATGACACTTGATATTGAGAAAAGGACAAAAGTTTCTATTGTGAAGACCTTTTGCTATCTAACTAGGGGACAAAAGTGTTAATATTTGATTGGTGAAAAGAATAAAAAAACAAAATATTACAATTTGTAATCGACATGTTTGATTTCTATAGTAAGCTACACCTACTCACCCCCTTTCAATTTACTGTATTTGATATGATGTATCATATAGATGAAATGAAATCATGAGACTATTCAAATATTTGTTTAATTCATATTAGGAAACTCATAATTTTTTGCTCCAATCATATCCTATATTAACACATTAAATTGTTAAATATATTGTAAATTTTGATTAGTTTATGTAGTTTTTTTTTTGTCATAGTGATGGTATTTAGAATATTTTGGGAAGAAATGTTCGAATAATATTTATTAAATATTTAATTTCTTAAATAATTTTTTAATATATTTTAATATTTATTTTGATAAATATTCAAATTAAACTTAAAATTACAAATCAATTTAAAATTTTAAAATTTTAAAATTTCTTTGTCTTTAAGAGTTATGATATTATTCAACCTAAAAGTTTAAAATTAACATTAAAAGTTTTTCATTACAAGTTTTAAAATTAATCAAAATTTTAATATGAGATTTCTCGGAGTTTAGTAAAGGTTCATTAAAATTTTAATCAATCAATTTAAAGTCGATTGATTGAAAGATGAAACCTGTACAAACAAAATTTTAATATGGTTCATTAAATTTTAATATGTTAAGTTTATGTTCACTTAATAATGGTTTCATTTCATTTATTTTTTTGTTTGTAATGAATGCATTAGTTAAATAGGTTGTTTATGGTTCATTAAGTTGTATTCAAAAGTATAATGGATTGATTTTTTATCCATGCATTGAGATTTTTTAATTTAGAGCATAGGTGATTTATATGTTTGTGTTTTGCGTTTTTTTAGTTTTTTCCTAGTGCGAAAGTTAACTTCTGAATTTTGGTTGTTCTGCATTGTTTGTTTGTGTTTGCCTGTTCTTTTTCCCTGAGTTTAAATTATTTAATTATGATATCATTTTATCGATTTAATTACAGTAAAAAATGGCTAACAACCAAGAGAGATTAAGACATGAAAGATTGGCTCAACATGCTTTTGTTCAAAGGGGAAAAGCTAAACTCTCTCGTTCAGACATTGATGCCACTTCATTTGATGCAGGATCATCGTCTTTCGAAGTTCACATGTGTCTGCTTTCGTCCTCGCGGAGACATGAGTACCCTGTTGCTTCCTTAGAAGTCTATAAGTCTAACATACTAATGTCGTTCTTGACGTTTATCTAGGAGACCCCTCAGACACCTCACTACTTTATATGTATGCAAACCATGCTGCTAGGCACGCGTGGGATAGAGAGGTAAAATAAATTTAAATGTAATATTTTAAACATATGTGTTATAAGATTTGAACTTTATGACATTAATGTATTTTTTTAACAGCACTGTAAGTCGTTAAAATGTACCAATATTAGGAATATAGTGAAGCTGCTGAAGTCTGATGAGGCATGGTTTCAGGATGTCGTGCATCTATCTGGACTGCAAGATTTATGCAAAATTAAGTACTTGTATGGGTTAATAGGTATTTTTCTCCTTGCCATATAAGAAGTTTTGAAAAACTTCCATGTAATTTTTTTTTGGATTTCGTCCTTAAAATTTGAAGATTTTATTCTTTTAGTCCCTCATGAGACCTACCCATCAAGATATTTGACGTGTTTTTTTTAATGATATGGATTTTTTAATTTTTCATTATTATAAATGCATGTGGCTTTTAGTTGTTTTAAATTTGAAACTTAAAAAAAATAAAAGTATCAAAATTTTGCATCCAAAAGCGATTGAACACATAAAAAAAAATTACCTTTTAAACTTTCAAAAAAAAAAAAAACAAAAAGTCGCATGAATTTAAAATAATAAAAAATTAAACAAAAGTTCAACTAAGCAAACCATATCATTAAAAAAAAGTTAGTCACGTAAAAGATTATGATGACTGGGTCTCATGAGAGATAAAAAAAAGTAATATTTAAATGTTAAGGACGGAATTCAAAAAAAAAATTACATAGGAGTTTTTCAAAATATGCTAATAAGGCAGGGAATGTTATTAACCATAGATTGTTGTATGCTTTAGTCGAGAGATATCACTCAGAGACTTCTTCATTCTATCTTTTGATTGGTGAGATATCCATCACATTTCATGATGTCTCATCCATTTTACATCTTCCGATCCAGAAATATTATTCAACTACTCTAGACTCAATAGACCATATGTACTGAAGATGATGGTTCAACATTTGGGACTTGACCCAGGTGATGCTCAGTGTAACACCCCAAATCTACCCCACAACTAATATGGAAATCAGAGTGCACAAATCACAAAAACAACAACATATTTGAGGCGCACATTTATTAACTTAAAACCCATGAAACATAAAAGCTCATTAATAAAGATATATAGCACATATCCACGGAATCAATCACAATCAATTAGTCATTCAATTCAAACAACTTTAAAACATCGCAGCGGAATTCATAAGCTCTTACACTTCAAAACATAACAACGACTAAACAAAATCTCTCCACAAGACAACAACAAAATCCAACTAAACATAACAACATAAGTCAAAGAAAACGACAATCCCCTCGAGTGCTATGTATCAGAGCAATGGACACGACTCGAGCTACTAACGACTACTCCTTATCGTTACCTGCATGTTACCAACAAAGGGTAACATTCAAACAGAAGGGGTGAGATATCAAACAATATAAAGGAACGTATGATAATACTTATAGCAAATATAAGATCATACTTAATTCACCACTTCTAAACTTAAGCACTTGCATCACCACAACATAGTTACTTATCAAATATAACGACATAATCACATCACAATTATCTCATCAACACATAATAATGATATTCATCTCATAATCAAAACAATTCAAAATGAAACTCAAAAGCGACTCAACTCATGCGTATGCATGTGGTACCATTGGATTAAAACTACTGTCTTAAACAATTGTCATTGGGTCGTCTCAAACATTTTCCATTAAGGTCGACTCAAACATTTGCCATTAAGGCCATCTCAAAACAATGTAATGGATACGACTCAAATGATACGCATCGCCAAATACAACATAAACAACACGTCGCAACATCATCTAAACAACATTAACTTAATGCCAAGGTTCTATGGCAATAACCATATCATTACTATGATAGTAATTTATTACGTCTTAATCACATCTTTACGGTATACAAATATACACAAATATCCAACTTCACAAAACATCATCAAATCAGAAGAAATACAATTCAAGAAAGTTTTCAAAAGTCATTCCAATCATTCTCATTAAATATACATTGATTTTAGCTTTGCGGAGGTTCAAACGGTGCGTCAAACGCACACCCGAGTCAAAAGTTATGAATTTGCTAAGTTTGGAAATCTGTCAGCTTCATCAATGTAACTGATTACATCCCCTGAATTTGCCTCTGTTACGCAAGTTTTAACTATGTAACCGGTTACCTCAAATCATGTAACCGGTTACATCACTGCTAGTAACTCAAAAACCCCATTTTTATGGGATGTAACCGGTTACCTTAAACACATAATTGGTTACATCACTAAACTAGAGCCAAAATCTGATTTTTTTTCTGCTACGAGTTTTATTCCCAAAACCCCAAAAACTCAACTCTTACATATTCAAAACATCATTTTAAGTTATGATTTTCCAGGTCTATCATTGGTATCAAATAGCTATTCATAAACAAACATCAATTGCATCAATTGTTCAACAATACATTCATCAACATCATCAAAAATTGCAATTTCTACACTGCCATGGATATTAAAGCGTAGAGTCAAATCTCCACTATAACCTATCATCATACAAACCCTTATAATGAAAGAATCCCACCCTTACCTTGGTTTGGATTGAAGATAACTCTAGATTCAATGGGGTTTTGCCCTAGCTCTATTCCTCTCCTCTTCTTTCTCTTCTTTTAGCAAATGATCTTCTAATTTATATTTTTCTAAAAAATCCCTTGTTTTGGTTATACCCTTACTAACTTGTTATATTGCGAATGGACATTAATTAGCACCTCTCAATTACTAATTCTATCCTAGGCCCAATAACTAATGAACTTACTAACTCATATTATTTATTAATAATTCCCAGTAAAATAACACAAAACCAATTAATTGCATAATTAACGCATAAATAGCACAATCATCAATTAATTCACATAACACACAGTGGCATAAAATACCTAAAAGAAAAACGGTCGTTACACTCAGCGGGAGATAAATGACACGAGAGGATGTCATGCCAGATTTTAATTTCTAGAGAGGTTGTACAGATACCACCTGGATGCGACAGTTGAGGTTGATGGTGATGATGCATTTGTATCACATCATAGAGTAGGTGCATTGAGGTCATACCTCTTTTATCTGGTTGACACATCCATATTTGTGGACAAAAGTTCATATTATGTCAATGTCGTCTATCTGAGTTAATTCATTGACTTAGAGAGGATTCATGAGTACAACCAGGGCACCTCTTATTTGGTTTACTTCTACTCCAAGTTAGATTAAACTTATTTATGGAACACTAGACATATGACAACAAGCAACACCCTGTTTATGGTAATATATTTACACCTTTACTATTACTAATATTTCATAACACTTGTGTTACGTTGTTACTTACTAATATTTCATCTGAACCATTTTTAAGCATGGATCATCCAACACTTTCCACGTCTCTTCAGTTCAGTATATATGGATGACTATCATGAGTTTTTGCCACGTGTTTGCTCTTTCATCCTACTCAAAGGAAATCAAGCGACTGAGTCGTTTCGAGTTTATCTTGATCGCATCGCGGTAGATGATAAAACTTCACATTGTACGACGATCACCATGAAACATGACCCTTCGATAAGATATTTTTTTACTCATGATGGATGGCTTATGGGTCACGGCTGATGTATCCACATCTACCTGAGCAAGTCATTTTCTAGTTCTGGTATTTGTATGGTATTCCTAGAGCCCTCGTCATTGTTATATTTACGGAGTACCATGATTATATTGTCCTAGAGGATGTACGTGGTGTTCAGCTCATCAGACATTGAGTACTGCATGCGGTTACATCCAATATTATTTTAGAGTGTCACATCCATACATGACACTGAATGTAGAGGGAGAGCCACTTATGCCAGCTCATCAGGAGATATTAGAGGAGGATGAAGATAGAGAAAATCATATCATTGATGTATTATCGACCTTTTTGTGTATTGTAGCTATTAGGAGAGCGGGCATAGAGATATGAGGGTTTCAGAAAGACACTCTTGAGAGGTCCACTATAGAGGCCAAGATAGCTGTGGCATGAAATGGGTTGTAGTACAGGAGGTAGAGGACGGATTAGGGAGTCAGATATATCTAGTAATTGACTTATTTTTTGTATTTTGATGATTAGTATTTTAGTTTGTATTTTGTGAACAATGTATAGTTTTTATTTTGACTTAATATATGATATTTTGATTGAATTACATAAGTGCATGATTTAATTATATAACAATTATATATACTTTGTATACATGACTTACAATACATTCAAAAGGGTATACCTTGTATAAATGGTATTTTGACTTAATATAATTGTATTTTGATCGAAACTTTCTATCCTAGGGTTAATATGGAACTTAACTTTCGTAATATCCACTTAGTTGTAAAATAAATACTCTAGCATATAGAGGTTAGTTCGAAATTTAACCTACGAATTCACCCTTCCATAATGTGGAGGTTAACTTTCATACTATTTGTTTTACCAAAATAATAGTGACTCACTTACGAAATATTTTGGTATGTATGAGAAGTAGGGGTGGCAAAACGAGTCGCCCACCTCGCCCCACCTTAAACTCGTCAAAAAATTAGCAGGCCGAGCAAGCCTGCCAAGTAGAAATGGGCATAAAAATTTATCCCACCCTACAAGGGTGGCGGGCAATAAGTTTACCCGCCTATTTATTTTTTAATAGATTAATAGTTTTTTTTACCTTTCAATTAAAATTTTCACTTATTGTTTAGAACAATTTTTTATAAAACATCTTTTTAACAAATTTTACTTAAAATATATATTGCATATATTCACAAATAAATGTATAAAATAAAACCTTCAAAAATTGAAATTACTAAAATTAACTAAAAAAAACGGACTTAAGGCGAGACAGACTGAACAATAGGCGGGGCGAATTTTGGCGAGCAGCAGATTTTGACGGGACGAGCTTTAGAGAGTGGCAAGCTTTGGTGAACGGCGGACCCTAAATCGTAATCCAACCCGTCTTTTATGCGGGTGCGCGGCCGGTCCGACGAGCCACAATCCGTTTTACTCCCCTAATGGAAGGTGGCCAGAGATTAACTTCTATAATATTCCAATGACATTTTTTGGATTTTAATATGGACAAAACTTATGTACAATTCTTTAGGTGTGGTTCTTACTATTTTCCAATAAAAATATGACAAATATACGTAAATATGATTTAGTGAGTGAAAATAGAAGAAATTTTGCATGTGTGAAAGAAAATTATACACTTGTCATATTTTCATTGGAAAATAGTAAGAACCACACCTAAAGAATTGTACATAAGTTTTGTTCTTTTAATATTCCAATCACATTTTTTGGATTTTTTAAGGATGGTTCTTGGCCACTATGACTGGGAAGAGCAATTTCCTTGATTTTAAATAGTTTGGGCCACTGACCGGGCCATTTTATTAGAGCTCATTTAACATACTTGACAATTTTAACTTAAGAATGACTTTGTTTATGCTCACTTAACATATTTTAAAATTTAACTAAAAAGTAGAGATTGTTTAGGTAAAAAAATAAAGTTAAACATTTAGACCTTATTTTTATTTCATACCTAAGCTTTACAATACGATTTAAAACAGTACAATATTATCTTCTTTCATAAACTTGATAATATTAACTTTTTAATCACTTCTTTCTTTTTCACACTACTTAGACTTGACAATAAGTTTTTAACCAATTCATTATTTAGAGGAGTCAAATTTCTTTTTAACATATTTGTATGACCTTTATACAAAGTATACATAATGGTAATGGCACTAAACAATGGTAATGACACAAGCTAGCATTATGACTTTCTTTAGGTCTAAGTTCAAGCAATCATGCATCTTCTACTTCATGACTTTTCAGAACTTGCCTACAATTTTTTTTCTTTTTACTTTCATACTGATTTGGAATCATTACTGAAAGTTGATTTGTAAACTTAATCACTAAGCAGCCACATTTACATGAAAGCAATATAGCACTAAATTATTGTGATTCTCAAATTTTTGTTTCTTTGCAGTAAAATGGTGTTATCTTCAAAATCCTTTTTATAAGGATTGGAACAGGTTTTCTATACTCCTCAAACGGCTTTTCAGCTTCATCATACTTTTAAAGCAGGGCATAAACAACACCCCGACACAAATAAGCTTTTTATTCTATAAAAGCTTATATATAAGTTGATTCAACCACAAAAGTTGTTATTATAAGTTATCTTAGAGAGCTTATGACAATAAGCTAAAACCAACTTATTTAGATATCATAAACCATAGGGAATTGCTTCTCCCACCTTAAGTGAGTGATGGAGAAACACACTATAGAAATCTGAAAATGTTCCTCTGAATCAAAAAATTGTATTTTCAAAAGCGTCTCAAATACACTAAATTCATGCTTAACTGAATCACACCCCATCTTGTAAAAAAAAAGTTCGGAAATATACTTTCAAAAATAAATCGGAAAAAGTGAGATTCACACACATTAGCCATGTATCAGACCTTGAAGTTGAACCAGCTGGTTAAGTGACCCAAACTTGTACTACTTGTGCCATACATGAATTAGCATAATCGAATGCCAAATGGAATTCTAATAAAATTTCTCTAGCAACACATGACTAGAGAAAATGTTGCAAAAGAAATTCTATTTTCAATGTCAATCCAGCCACTCTCCATGAATTTTCCAGTATGTCACTCTTCTACAAGACTACCAGAAGTGTACCAAAATATACTGAATATAGAATTCAATTTTCATAGGATTAACAATTTTTACACTCTACATTCTTAGTAAAAGTAAATTTTCCCGTGAAGAACATTATGGTTATCCTATATCAATATCACTATTGATGCCGATGCAATGTATTCACACTTGAATACTTCTCAGAAGATAGGAAGAAGATCCATCATATAGAAGGAAATGTATCTGGCATTACATGATGCCCTGAAATTACGCTAATGAACCAATTCTATGTTACAACATAAAAACTCTGTTCTAAAAACATCACTTTCCATATATGCACCAAAAAACCATGTAATTTAAAACTCTCACCATAAGCAAGATAATCAGCTAAATAGTACTGCCATTCGCCTGAATTACAACCCAGATCATTAGAAAAAAGTAAAGCAATGCATAGTAACATAACTTTAACAAGAAAACAAAACAAGATGAGTATCAAAACCTCTCTAAAGAAACAGAACTTGATTGAGATTATCAAGTTTTTGCTTCTATCCCTCCCTTCTCAAGCTTGTTCGACAAAATCTTAGTGTTATGCTCAAAATACTCTTTATAAGGATGATTCTCTGGAACAAGTTTTCTATACTCCTCAAAGTGTTTCTCTGCTTCATCATTCTTTCTAAGAGTATAAACAACACCCTGACACAAATAAGGTCTAAAATCACTCAGTTCTTCCCGTTCAATTAAACAGTCCACAACGCAGATTGCTTCGCTAAGTTTTTGTGCTCTCACTTTTTCCTTTGAGAGTGACCTAAGTGTGTCTGCGTTGGAAGTTTCGATCAGGATTTCATCATTGGAATATCGTTTTCTTTAGTGGATAAAGTGACTGCCGTTGTGGAGGTGGTGGTGGCCTATGAAGCACATACACCTCTAGGATTAGGCGTGTCCGACACACGTCAGTGTCTGACACTTGTATGACACCCGTATGACACGTGTCAAAAAAGTCAAACAAGTGTCAGAAAAGTCAGACAAGTGTCCCCTAAAAATTAATTTTTTTTCTTTGCTTCGACACTTTTTTAATTAGTGACCGACATTCGTATGACACTCATACCACATATGTCAAACAACTCAGACAAGTATTTCAAGCGAAAATTTGTTTTTTCTTTACTAACACACATTTATATTTTTTTGGACAAATCTCACGCACATAAAAAAGGGTTAAACATGTATTAAAATAATCTTATAAGTAAAAAATTAAAGACATTAATTTTGATTAGAATATTTTTAACAATTTTAATAATATATGAATAAATGAAGCTCAAATGTTATCTTATATTTAGGAGTGTCGGTGTCCTATATATTTAACATTATCAGTGTCGGAGTGTCCGTGTCATAGTTTGTACTTCATAGGTGGTGGCAGTGGAAGTTTCCGCTGGAAGAGGTGGAAGTGTTGATGTGGCGGTGGCAGGATTTTGTTGAATGCGAAACAAGAAGAATGCGATAACTGCTACTGCGACATATGCAGTTTGAAGAGAGGTGAAAAAAGGGTTTTGTGGTTTATGGAAATGATCGTGTTATTTTTTTATGAGGGGGAGGATGAGGATAATGAATAATGAGGCGTTGATGGATGAAAATAATAAGGGGGAAGAGGAGAAGTGGTGAGTATCTCATAAAAAAAGCCCAAACAAGATCTTCCAAACACACCCTAAATTGAATAAGAAGGTGGACAGCCTTCAATGAAATTTTAACAACCATAAAATAGTTTAACACTTAGCCAGAAAAATAAAATAGCATGAGATATGCCATCATCATTCAAGTACTTGAACATTACCTTCCTGATTGCCTCCTCTGTTTAAACTTTTGTTTTTGATCAAAT
Source organism: Vicia villosa (assembly GCF_029867415.1). NCBI lineage: Eukaryota > Viridiplantae > Streptophyta > Magnoliopsida > Fabales > Fabaceae > Vicia > Vicia villosa. The sequence goes on along the minus strand of NW_026705855.1, from coordinate 142,438 downwards.
CCTTAGTTTGTAATTTGGTTGACCAGAAATTAAACCCTATGGAGTTCCATAGAAGATCGAAACAGGAATTTTGCACTTCAATGGACACTCCTATGCAAATTTACAGAACATGATGAGAAAAATCAAAACAAATCATCTAATGTGCTCATGCTTATAGGACATGAACATATCTGACATCAATACAATCGACAATATGCAGCATTCTGTAGGTTAGATAATACGTAACACAATCTACAAGATAGATAAATTAATATCCATCATTCAAAGTTGAGACAGAAAATGCATTATTATTCGAGTACCAAATCGTCTTTTAAGTAGTAGCTAGCAGCTAAAGAGTTATACCATAGAAGAATTTGATGCTATTAAGTACAAAATATTGTCAAAAGGCGGCTCTATAACACTCCTGTAAAGCAGAATTTGAATGAACGTTATTTTTTACAATCCACAACTAAAAATAATGCATCAAATATGAATTTAGCATAATTGGCTACCGTGGAAAATAGATTTCTAATAAAACTTCTCCAGCAACACAACGCCAAAGGTATAAATGCAAAGCAAATTCAAATTTCAATGTAAATCCTAGCAACACAACGCCAAAGGTATAAATGCAAAGCAAAATCAAATTTCAATGTAAATCCTAGTCACTTTCCATGGGGTTTCCTGTATATAACACTCCAGTGTGCCAAAATATACCGATCAAGAATGAGCTTAATTTTTAAAATCTACATATTTACTAGGAATTTTTTCTGGCATAGACCATTATGATTATCCTATATCAATATAGACCATTATGATTATCCTATATCAATATCACTGTTGTGGTCAATGAAATGTATTACTATTCACACTTGAATACTTCTCAAAGAATAGGAAGAAGAAGATCCATCATATAGATGGAAATATAACCGGCATTGCAATGAAAATGCTTACATGATGCCCTGAAATGAAATTAGACTAATACCAATTCTACTTTACAACATTGAAAGAAAAAAAACTGTTTCAAAACCTTCACTATCCTTATATCCACCAAAATCTCGGTCCACCTAATTTCGAACAATCACATGCAACAATATAATCATCTAAAACAGAACTATCATTCACCTGAACTACAGCCCAAAACATTAGAAAAAACTAAAGCATGGGCATGATAACGTAACTTTAGCAAGCAAAACAAAAACAAGATAAGTGACAAAACCTCTCTATAGAAACGGCAAATGATCGCCATTCTCAAATCTTTGCTTCTATTCCTCCCTTCTCAATCTTCTTCGACAAAATCTGAGTGTTATCCTCAAATAACTTTTTATAAGGATGATTCTCCGGAACAAGTTTCCTATACTCCTCAAACTGTTTCGCAGCTTCATCATTCTTCCTAAGCAGAGTATACACAACACCCTGACACAAATAAGGTCTAAAGTCACTAGGTTCTTCCTTCACAATTTCCTCATACACCTTCAACGCACCCGAATAATCCTCTTGCATTACCTTCACCTGTGCAATCAAAAGCTTAAAATCCCTCGCCTCCGCCTCCATCTTTTTCTCCTCGAAAAACTTCACTACTTCATCAACCCTATTCAAAAAACCCTCCAACGGCTCCTTCAATTCCATATTCGCCATCAGAAGACCGCGATAAGCCTCAGAATTAAACGGATCTCGATTCAAAGTAAGTTCAAACCCGTTCTTAGCCAGTTCATGTTCCCCATTGTAACAATGCAAATGTGCTTTCAGTAAATGTAAATCAAATTCCTCTGGTTCGAGTTCAATTATACGGTCCACAGCACGAATCGCTTCGCTTAGTTTTTTCGCCTTCACTTTCTCCTCCGCGAGTGAGCGGAGAGCGTTCACATCGCTGCAAGTTTCAATCAGGATGTCATCGATTAGATAATTATTTTCGGATGAATTCTCGTCAGTTGTGGTTGTGGTGGTGGCAGTGGAAGATTCTTCAGGAGGAGGTGGAAGTGGTGATGCGGCGGTGGTGGTGGAAGATTGGGCTGGAGGAGGTGGGAGTGGTGATGTTACGGTGGCAGGATTTTGTTGAAAGCGAAACAAGAAGAATGCGAGAAGTGCTACTGCGACGTAAGCGGGTTCGAAGAGAGGTGAGTAAAAGGGGTTTAGGAGTTTGAGTAATTGGGAAAAAGGGTTTTGGGGTTTTGGTGAGGGGGAGGATGAGGATGAGGAGGATGAGGCTTTGATGGATGATGATGATGATGATGATGATGATAAGAATGGGGGAGAGGAGAAGTGGCGAGGAGGTAGAGGGCGGATGGAGAAGGTTGAGGAAGGTAGAGGGAATGGAGAATGGCGGTGATTGAAGGAGGGGTGGTGGTAGTGGAGTGTTTTTGGGAGAGGAGTCATGGATAAGGTTGAAGAAAGCAAAATTTTTCTTCTAAAAGCTTAAAACCTGTTATGATATTTGTATATTCATATATTATCGTTGGTTTTGGCTAAACCCTTTTCGTTGGACTTGTATGTCGCTTGTAACGGTGTCGTTTTGATTTCTTTCCTATTTTAATTTAAAAAAGACTCAATTGATATCGGTGGCGTCGACTATAGGGCTCTCGTAAAATAAATCTGGGTCGCACCTTCTTTTATCACTATTATCCTTTTTGCTGTTACCATTTACTCCCAGCCACCTTCAGTTATGGTTAACATGAGAGATACATCTCCTACGCCTAAAAGTATTAGTGGTAGTGGTCATGTCAATGCTCTAGCGGAGATACGTGTGTCGTGGACGAATTACGCCACCATAACCAGACGTTTGAGGACAACGTCTACAACATCAGCAGCGCTAACAAGATTTCATTTCTCATGAGGAGATGGAATTGTTAGATCCCCAACGCCCCTGAGTGGTATATGTTGTGTTGTGTGTTTTACTTGATGTTTCTTACGTTCTATGGCTTTTTCTCTTTTTGGTGCCGACTCATTTGTGGTAGGAGTTGACTTCCAGTGACATCATTTTAAAAGAAAACTTTCTATCAACAAGGAGTCAATACATAGGGACATTGGAGTTGATACACAATACTAAGGAGACGACTCCCTCGAGCTGAGGGTCGAATCCCACTGAAAGATTTTGCATATTTAATCTCTGTCTAAAATGAGTCGACTCCCACAGAAAAGATTTTGCATTTTTAATCTTTGTCCAAAATGAGTCGACTCCCAGGCATTTGGAGTCGATATATAACACGAAGGAGTCGAATCGCACATGTTATGAGTCGACTCCTACAGAAGCATATTTCTAAAAAAAAAATCTATCCATTTGGAGTTGACTCCCAAGCAGTATAGGTCGACTCCCACTTCGAATGAGTCGACTCCCACTGTTCAAAATGATCAATTTCGTAATTTTGCAATCCTATATTTTCTGTTTGGTATTTTCACACACTCACACATATAGTCATTCATGCATTATTTCTCATCATTGAAACCAAAAATATACAATAATGTTCATCGTATTTATAAGGGGTGTTCACTGTGCGGTTTGAGCAGTTTTGACGAAAAAAATCATCCGAACCGCAAGAGAAAAAATAGTGCGCTTTGGTTTGGTTCGTTTGGCTTTTAAAAAAAACCGAACCAAACCAAACCAATGCGGTTTGGTTCGGTTTTTTACAAATATTTTATTGAGCCATACATACACATATAAATGACAACATAAATTTGTATTTTGACATTCATACACTATCAAGTAACAACAAAACTCGTCATATTTTGATAACAACTTTCCATTTAATACTTAAAAATTAAATTAGACAAAAGTGAAATAATAAACATAAAATAATAGCATAAAACAATATAAAAATTATTATAATGAAAAAAAATAGAAGAGACGAGAGATTGGTGAAGATGAAAAAGAAAAAACAAAAGAGTTGAGAGATTAGAGAAGAAGATGTGCAATAAAAACGAAATTGAAATATGGAACATTTACAAAAAAATGAGAAGGTGAAAAAGAAATAATATAAGAGAGTAGAGATTAGATAAGATGAAGGAAGATGTATGTGGCAAAGAAGTCGCGATAATGCTATTAAAGATTTGAGAAGATCGGGATTGAAATCATATGTGTAAGGATGAGAAAATTGTTCGTAATCATAAGGCTAAGGTATAATAGGTTTAAGTTTGGGTTGGATGTGAGTTAAGTAAAAGTTAGGTTGTATCCTAATGTGGTTTGATTCGGTTTAAAAAATACAAATCGTAAACTGAACTAAAACGTGTTGTTTTGTTAAAAGATGACCCAAACAAATCCGAACTAAATGCGGTTTTTTGCGGGTTCGGTTCGGTTTGGTTTGGTTTGCGATTTTTTATTGGGTTGGTTTGGTTTTGAACACCACTAGACTATTTATCCACTCTCATTGCATACATGCAACAACTACACATAATAATTTTTATTGTGTGATCAAGAGATAGTTTGATAAAGTCCAATTAAGATTTAGTGTAATCAATTGGGTTGAAATATCTTTGGGGGTTTCAAGATAAATCCATTGTAGTTTCCTTCCAAGATCAAGGATTGATTTGGGAGTTTTTCATAAGATTGCATAATTTGGATTCAGCAGAGTGAAAACTTTGAAGAACGGGGGTTTTATCAAAGGAGTAATGGTAACTGGAGGATCACTTTTGTAATCATGGGTCACGATATGTTCCCAAATTGGATTCAGCTAAGTGAAAACTTTGAAGAAATGGGTCACGTCGAAGGAGTAACGGTAATAGGAGGATCAAATTGGAAGTATCAGGTTACTTGATCGAGCTCAAGATCAAGGGAAGAGAATAAGATAGGATCAACATTAACCATAGGTTTGGGAGGGTTAGGTTGCTATTTTTTCTCTTCTACACTATATTTGCAAGAGTTAATTTTTATTATCTCAATTCCTTCGAAATTGAGGACAAACGTACCCATAGCGAGTCCGATTGAAGAACGGCCTAAACAAATCTCTCTCTCTCTCTCTCTCTCTCTTACGTTTATATGCAAATTGTTAAACCGTTGATTGTGCGATTGAAACATGGAGATTATTTCGTTCTCTAATACTTCAATTTTGTTGATTTGATTATAACTACGTGATTGTAATTGGTTTCTCATATCAACAAAATTCAAAGAAAAATCTGGTTTAACTCAATTGCACACAAAGTGTTTGACAAATTACTTAAGCCGATTTTTGTGTATTATTTCATTGAAAATTAGTTATTATTGTGTGATTTATATTCAAATGCAAATTGCTGAAAATATATTGGTTGTCTTTCTCATCTTACGTATTCGTTCTATTAGTTTACGCATATCTGGTATTTTGGATAACAGTTCGGGATACACGATTATCGAATCCGACATTGTTTCTTCGCACCATAGTTAAATATTTTTCAAAACAATATTTATTAAGAAAAATTCATTTGTGATCTATTTACCCCCTCTAGACCGTAACATATCGTCTAACAGAGAGCTCTTCAGACATCATGTAAGCTGAGTTACTCAATATAATTCGACTCACTAAGAATATTCTCATTTACCATGGAGGTGTCCTCAAGGGGTTCAACGACCCTACCACTAAGCCTCCGGGCTTTGTGGAACTATAGGCCACCTTTCGAAAGAAGATGATGAAAAGGAATGTCAAAGCTATATTTTGGTAAGCGGTTGCAAATATGTGTTCAAGTGCATAATTGGGTTTCCCATGTTAGCGAAGTTAATTATAATGTCATCAACAATTTGATGGTGAGAAAAACACAACAAAGAGGGGATTGGAAATGTGTTACCCGTTTTAATTTTTTTTTTAGTCTGTTTCAAATGAAACTCAAGTCAATTATAAGTGATGAACAACAAATAGGTAATTGAAGAGATATTAAATAAACATAATGTATCATGGTTCAAGCCCTTAAGCCAAAACTATGTACACTCCCCCCACACACATAATTTTCACTATAATCAAATATATTACAATATCACTAAGACATTTTTCAGTCCAACTGATCCATGTCTAGATTTTTAAACTCAAAGAACTGATCATTGTTAGATATTTTTGTCATCTCAAAGAATATGACTAACACTTATCCGTTTGAGAAATACAATCTAGTAAATGAATAAAGGGTTAAATATACAATACCCTCTGTAATATAGACGAAATTTGCTTTATCCCCCTGTAATTTTTTTTATCACCAGATTGAAATGTTAAAATTTATGTCTTTTGCCCTCTAATTTAGTGCACAAGTTACCCCCATGTAATATCTATATATATTTTTTATTTAAACCACCAGATTCAATGTTTAATTTGTACGCTTAGCGGGTAATTAAAAAAAATAGGCAAAATACTCTTTTTGGTCCCTTATGTTAACCTCGGGGTTCATTTTGGTCCCTTAACTTCAAAAAGTGTCATATTGGTCCCTTAACTCTTCAAAAGGAGTCATTTTAGTCCTTTTTGTCACATTAGCGACGGAAAAACTCAAAAATCGGTTGCTAATATGACAAAAGGACTAAAATGACACCTTTTGAAGAGTTAAGGGACCAATATCACACTTTTTGAAGTTAAGGGACCAAAATGAACCCCGAGGTTAACGTAAGGGACCTAAAAGGGTATTTTGCCAAAAAAATATTACGGGGAGGGGTAATCCAAAAAAAATTATTGTAGGGGGATTAAAGCAAAAATTGCCTACATTACAAGAGAGTAAAACGGTATTAACCCATCAATAAATGATGAGGTGTTTATAAATATGACTCAAAAGGGAAAGTAAACAATTCTAAGTATAAATGCAAATATTTGAATCTCTCAACAGATAATGAATACAATAAAATTACTTGCTTTATTTTTTCCTTTTGGTAGAGCTTCTTCTATAGTTATTCTTTCTATAAAAGTTCTTTTCTCTTCCTTTCTTTTCTCAAGTTGATTCTCAAGAGTTTATTCACAATTTTTTTTTAATGTTGTGTAATGTGATTTTATGCGATGAATAAAATAGTGAGAAGTTGAGTATTTAATCTCTTCCTTATTATTGGTCATTGGAATCTTGTTCTTTTGATAAAAGATCTGATGAGATATGTGTATTATTACTGTTGTGAAAAACGATACCGTAAACAAAGTATAAACAGTTTCTTCTCGACGACAAGAAACTCACAAGGGTTAGAAAAGATGGTAAAATAAGAAGAACACAATAATTAGTTATAACTGTTATTCTTTCCTTTCTCTTCAAAACAAGATTACAAGAATAACAAATAACCCTATCACCCTAAATTAGAATTTGCAGTAAACAATGGTGAGAGACTAGTATGCTATTTATATTAAAACCTAACATACTAACTAATGGGCTTTTCCCACAAGGCCCATTACACAAGATAACTTAATAAACAATCTAACTTAACATATTAGGGCTTAAACACTAGAACCTACTTTAACATGCTAACAACTCTCGCATCTTTGACACCTGCATGCTAGACTTATCTTCGACTACATCATGCATATTTTGACACCAGATACCCTTCGACCATACTAGAGTTTGATCCAATATCTCACAAATCTCCACCTTTGACCTAACTCTATAACATCAAGGGAACAAACTAGCTTTCTTCATGCAGCTTTATCAACTGCATACAGTGGAAAAACTTGCAACTTGGCAATATCTTGGTGATCATATCAACAGCATTGTCCTCATTCGAAACCTTCAGCACTTGGACTTCTCCATGCTTGATTACTTCTCTAACAAACTACAGCCGCAAATCAATGTGCTTAGTTCGCTCATGATAGGCTGAATTCTTCAACATGTGTATTGCACTTTGACTATCCCATTTAATAGTGATACCTTCACCTTGAAGTTTCATCTCCTTAGCAAAACCTTCAAGCCACAATGCTTCTTTCACAACTTTAATAATAGCAATATACTCTGCCTCAGTTGTTGATAAAGCAACAACCTTCTGAAGTGTTTCTTTCCAACTAATTGTTGTGCCAAACATAGTGAAAACATATCCAGAGATAGATTTTCTGGAATCCATACAACCTGCATAGTCAGAGTCGACATATCCTTCGATTACTGATTTACTATCTTCACCCAAGGCTCCGCCATAAACTAGAACTCTGTTTAGAGATCCATTTATGTAACTTAAAATCCACTTCAATGCTTTCCAGTGAGCCTTTCCAGGATATTCCATGTACCTGCTTACAAGACTTACAAAATATGTTATGTCGGGTCTAGTACAGACCATATCATACATTAAAGAACCAACTATATTAGCATATGGGATGCTATTTATAAAAGCTCTTTTGACATAAATACTGGGACACTGATTAATACTCAGCTTGAATTGAAGGTTTGTTGGAGTCACAACAGACTTTGAATTCGACATACCAAATTTGTCGAGAATCTTCTGTAGGTATGCCTCTTGAGATAAGCATAACTTTGTCTGCTTTCTATATCTTCGAATGTCAATCCCAAGAATCCTGGAAGCAGCTCCTAGATCCTTCACATTGAACTCCTTATTGAGTCCAGCCTTCACCCTCATTACATCTTTGACATTTTTGCTTGCTATGAGAATACCATCCACATAAAGCAAAAAAATAACAAATGAATTACCAGGTTGAAATCGAAAGTAAACACAATGGTCGAACTGGCTTCTAACAAAACTTATGTGTGACATGAACTTGTCTAATCTCCTATTCCACTATCGAGGAGATTATTACAGTCCATACAATGATCTATTCAACTTACACACATAATCTTCCTTCCATTTTTCGATATACCCTTCCAGTTGCCTCATCAAAATCGTTTCATCTAGATCACCATATGAGAATGTAGTCTTCACATCCATCTGTTCCAGTTCAAGATCGAATTCTGCCACCATGGAAAGCAACATTCGAATGGAACTATGCTTCACAACAAGAGAAAACATATCATTGAAGTCGACACCTTCTTTATGAGTGAAACCCCTTGCGACCAACCTTGCCTTGTATCTTTTCAACACCACTCCTTTGATTCCATCCTTAACTTTGAAAATCCATTTACAGCTGACTAACCTTGCCCCAATAGGTTTCTTGATTAGTTCCCAAGTGTGGTTATCATGAAGAGATTTCATCTCATCATCCATGGCTTTAAGCCATTCAGTCTTATTTTGACTCCTCATAACTTCCTTATAGTCACTAGGTTCTTCGTCTAGAACCTCACTTGCAGAGATTAAGGCATAAGCTATAAGATCTGCATACCTAAGTCTCTAAGGGTCTTGATGACTCTTCTCGACCTATCCCTTGACAATAGGTACTCATCGACAATTTCCTTAGTTTCCTCAACATCTTTTGCTTCTTCTTCGACTTCATCTGGGATATGCAATTCAGCATTAACATGCTCCACCTTAATAGGAGTCTCTTCTTGTTCTAGCTCTTATGCACTTCGACCATCATCATCATTAGTTTTCTTGAAATCTATTTCAGATTCATTGAAAACTACATCTCGATTGGTGATACACCTCCTGTGACATGGCTTTAGGCACCATAGCCTATAAGATTTGACTCCTTTAGGGTATCCCATGAACATTCATTTAAGAGCTCTAGTTTCGACCTTGTCTTGCCTAATGTGAGCATAAGCTATGCAGCCAAATACTCCCAGTTTGTCAAGATCTGGTGGATGTCCCGACCAAACTTCTTCACGTGTCTTCATATCTAACATTGTTGAAGGACATTTGTTTATCAAATATGTTGCTGTCGAAACAGCCTCATCCCAAAACACCTTTTTTAATCTATCACTGGTCAGCATGCATCTGAATCTCTCCAAAATAGTTCGATTAAACCTTTCAACCAAACAATTTTGTTGTGGAGTATCTACAATAGTTATGTGCCTTGTAATACTAGAGGCAACACAAAAACTGTTGAATGCCTCATTGAAAAATTCAAGGCCATTATCAGTTCTCAACCTCTTGACCTTTCTATAAGTTTGATTTTCAACCAGAGTCTTCCAACTTTTGAAATTTTCAAAAGTTTCATCCTTAGTCTTCTAGATGAATACCCATAACTTCCTAGAATAGTCATCAACTATGGATAGAAAACACCTTGCTCCTGAATGTGATAGACACCTTGCAAGCCCCCAAATATCAGCATGGATATAATCAAGGGATCCATGTGTTCTTTGTTTGCCTTTGTTGAACTTCACTCTGCAAGATTTTCCAAGTACACAGGGTTCACAAAACTTTAGCTTTTCGATTTTGTCTCCACCAAGCAGATTTTGTTTCCCTAATTCGACCAGACCCCTTTCACTGACATGGCCCAAGGGTATGCAACTTTAGTCGAACCACTTATAACTTCAGCCTCAAGGGTATACAAACCTTGTTTCTTCACGCCTCTCAAGACTTCCTTCGACCCCTTCACGACTCTTAGGTTAGTTTTCTCTCCTTGGAAAACATATCCTTTCTTGTCGAATTCACCAAGAGAAATCAAATTTCTCTTCAAATCAGGAACATACCTGAATTCAGTCAACAACCTTATTGACTCATCATGGAGCTTGAATCTCACAGATCCAACACCTGCAGTCTTGCAAGCTTTGTTTTTTCCCAGCAATACAGATCCACCATCTTGATCACATAATTTCTCGAACAAGTATTTGTTTGGAGTCATGTGCCAAGTGCAGCCTGAATCCATAATCCACTCCTTATTAGAGTCACCACTTGAAACCACAAGAACTACCAAGTTGTATTCCCTTTTGAGTTTGATTTCCATGTCTCTATCACATTGATATGTGGTATTTATATCATTTTTATGCGTTGTTACTTTAGCCTTTTCACCACTTTTTAGTCATTTTTCCCTTCATTTCCATGTTTTATGCTTCAATTTGTTGTTTTTGTTCATTTCAGGTTTAAATAATTTTTTCGGACGATAAAAGGCGAGATTTGAAAGAAATACAAAGAAACGCGTGAAGACAAATTTTCTCCAGTAGTAAAACCAGAGCTATATTATCGGTGCCCGTAATATGCATTACGACCTGTAATGCACCCCAGACTTGGTTTCCCCATTTAATGTCTTCTCCATACAAAATCCAGAGCTCTGTTACGGGTGCCCGTAACGCACATTACGCCCGCAATAGAGGTGCGTTGAAAGTTTCAATTTCTTTCCTTATTCGTCAGGAGACAACTATTTTGGGACTTTGAGGCATTTCAGGATTGTCCTTGATTGCTTTTTAAGTATGAGATTTTTATGTTTTGGGATATTCCTCAATTTAATAAGGATTTTAGTGTAAGAACAATCATCCAGTTTTAAACGTATTTCTTTGCATCGCTCTGTATAAAGTCTCTGTTTGGAGCACTAGATCAAGTGAATTCTATTTATCAATTCGGCTTTTGTTTTATGTTATTGTTCTTATTTTAATTTCTTTATTATTATTTACGGTTATGATGAACTTTATTTTTTTCTGTGTTATTCCTCACCATGAGTGAGTAGCTCTTTAAGGGCTAAGGGCCACGAGACCAAATTCATGGCTATTTGTATGATCGGTTTAAATATGATACGAGAATTAACACGCGTTTATTCTTAAAACTTGAGTTTTATTTATTCCACCCCTGTTACGAAAGTAAAAGAGTTCTTAGGTATTGATCGCGATCCGGAAGAACTTGTATTAATACCCGATAACAAGTTTTTAGACGACAGAGTTTGCTGATGCAAAAGTGCTCAAACGAAGTGGAGAAATGTTCCATCTTAATAGTAGTACAAAATTAATGATCACTGACTAACGCTTTTGCACAATCGAAAGCTGACAAGCGTTCCGTTCGTCAGAGATATGACAATGCGCTGGCGAAAGCAGGCTTTGTCCGTAATAAACTATTTTTCTATAATTCGGGTAGGAATTCTCGTGTTAAAACCAAACTGATCACATGGAGATGCTTGAGTAAGGAATGGACCCTAAGTCATGTTTGTCTCATTATAATTTTAATTAAGTTATTTTCTAAAAAGTATTTTTTAAATAATCTGTTTTAAATTAAGTGATTTTTCACTCAAGTTGTCCCTAAAATACCAAAATTTGATCTCTAGATATGCAACGAAGGAACAGAGTTCGGTACTCAACCATTGGTCCTTGTGGTTTAATAATCTTGTACTACTCTGACATTTATTCTACACTTGCGTCGTGTCACACACGCTACCGTATTAATTAGGCATAAGTTAGGTGAGACCTTATTTGTTTACTCATTTATATTGGTGGATGTTCTAGGAGTCGTATTGATGCAAGAAGATGAAGAATCCCAAAGGTCTATCTACTTTGTTGACAAGGTGTTATATGGACTAGAAACAAGATACCAAAATTTAGAGAAAGTCGCACTTGCACTAGTAATAACTTCCCATAAATTGAGGTGATATTTCATGGTGCACCACATTATATTTAGAATATATTACCTAATTCTATAGGCGTTGTTTATGCAGGACCTAGCCGAAATAATGATAAAATATGTTGCTTAACTTTATGAATTTGACGTTATTTATGAACCTAAAAAAGCTCTAAAGCTTAAGTTTTGGCAGATTTCATAGCATAAACAACATTGAAGACCTTGAATACACCATCTAATTGGAAGGTGTTTGTGTGTGTGTGTGTGTGTGTATATATATATATATATATATATATATATATATATATATATATATATATATATATATATATATATATATATATATATAAATCAAATCTTAGGGAAGTATGGATTGGATATTTTAGATAGTGGAAAAGGGCTGGCCATCGAAGTTTCATTGAGGTCTTGTTTCACTATATCAAGCAATCAATCAGAGTATGTGATAGGAAGCTATCCTACTAAAACTATGAAATTAGGGTTTTCTACTATAAAAGGGGAAGAATACTAAAAACTAAGATAATTAAAAATAAAAGATAAAAATAAACTTCATTGATTTCTTTGATACCCTAATGTCTCAATGAGACTACAATATATAATGTTACAAGTGGATAACAAATTAAAAAGCCGAGATATTAATAAAGGCACAAATAAATAATAATACAAATAAAACTAATACTTATACAAATTCTTAATAAACTTCAATATTTTACTCTCTATCATTGTTGCGGGGTCTACTTAAACCTTGTCCTCAAGGTTCTAAAATAACACTAGGTAGTGCTTCATTAAGGAGAAAACCCTAAAATAACCTAGAATCATGGACGTCGTATCAAATCATGGATGACACCATTGCTTAACTTATATTTTTGTCTTTTAGCACAATAATAAATGACGGATGAAAATAGATAGGAGGTGAGTAGAAATATACATCAAGCATTTTGATGCCAAGTGTTGGCGTGTGATTGGAAGGTACAACTTCACATGGATTGTGCTTTTTATGCATAGTTGAGATTTCACATGACATGATCCAATGGTTGGTAAGAGTTTCTCTATTGCTCTTGAAGAAACACAATACGAAACAACCTCCAATATTCCCTTTTCCAATTTTTTTTCTCTCTGACAAAGCATTTCTTAATAAACTCAACAATGAAGTAGAGCTTTAATCTTACTATATTTCCTCTCGAATCCATGAAAGCCATAGAAATGAAAATGGAGCTGACAAACAAGGTGAGGTGGAGGATTGAGTAGAAACTGTTATTTTGTTATAGTTATAAAAATAACGTTATCAGTAAAATTCCATTTTGGAGAGGGTGGCATATGCGGATTTAAGGGGATGTGCATTGTGGAGCAAGAGATAACGACCAAATTTCTACCGGGATCAAAGACGAAGATGGAAAACACGTGCTCAGTGGTTGTTGGTTGAAAATCATTTACACGAAATAACAACAATAGATATGAAACTTTGTAGGGCAGCGGAAGTATCAGTGTCAAACACAAATATGTTGATTTGAAGGGGTTTGAGTTTGTTGTTGGGTGAATGGTTGGTTTTGTTTTATTATGCGGGGTGGGTGTGATACTGAAATTGGAGTGGCTAGTTGTTGATATGGATGGTATGAGTTGGATAATGGAGGAGTTTGGATGTGTGTGTGTGGTGGTGTTGTGGTGGTATACAATGGTTGTTGGTGTTGAAAGGTAAGGGTGGAGTTAAGATATGTGTATGATGTTGCTGTAGTGGTATATGAATGATATGAATGATGCGTTGTTGTATAAGTGGGATATGAGTTAGATGTATGTGGTGAATACCCATGATTTAAATACAAATTTGGCGAAGATGATGCAACATGAGTGTTGGAATAGTAAGGTGTAAATATTTCCCATAGAAAAGATGGAAATGAGGGTGTGGTAGGATGAATGCTCCATGGATGATATGAAGGTGGATGATAAGGAGAATCCATAGGAAGATTTGAGTACATGGATGAAAGCACTAATTGATAGGAAGCTATCCTACCAACTATGGAATTAGGGTTTTCTACCATAAAAGGGGAAGAACACTAAAAACTAAGAGAATTAAAAATAAAAGATAAAAATAAACTTCATTGATTTCTTTGATACCCTAATGTCTCAATGAGACTACATTATATAATGTTACTAATGGATAACAAATTAAAAAGCCCAAATATTAATAAAGGTCCAAATAAATAATAATAAAAATAAAACTACTAATATAAATTCTTAATAAACTTAAATATTCTACTCTTTATCAGTATGATACCTCCTTGGTCAGACTTTCTATTGCCTTAGAGATAAGGGTTAAGGTTGTTTTGTTAAAGCGAAACTTCTAACTGGTAATGTCCTATATCATAGGGGAATATTAGAAAACTAAATTTTTTTGGCCAACAATGAACTAAGAAGCAAACGAGCATGTGAAGAGATGTGAAAAATGCTAGACATACAAAGACATACATTTGGCACCACTTGCAACGATGAACGCACTACCTTCCCTTTGGTTGTTTTCTTGGCGAGGAATGGATATTATGGGCTATTTCCTAATGGCTCTAAGCCAAATGATCTAGGCTGAATTATTGGCTAAGATAACCCACAAAAATATTATTTTCTTCTTAAAAGAAATATACTAATGAGATTTGTCATATCTAATGGGTCAGAATTCACTCACAAAAATATTCATAACTTATAGAAAGAACTCCGCATCATACAAGACTTCACTTCAGTAGAACACCCATAAATCAATGCTCAAACAAAATCCACAAATAAAGTTCTACTATGGGGATTTAGGATGAGACTTATTAAATGAAAATTAGGGATGACAACGGGTCAGATCGGGTGCGGGTTTCGTACTACCCAAACCCGCATCCAAAATCGGCACCCGAACTCGAACCCAAACCCAAACAGTGTTCGGGAGCCAAAATAATACCCACGCCCACACCCGTTAGGTTCGGGTTTTTTCACCCAAACCCGAACCCGCAACAAAATACATTTTTTCTACAACTTTCCACAATATATATATATATATATAAGCGGGTGTGATTTCGGGTTTCAGGTGCGGGTTTCACACTACCCAAACTCGCACCCGAAATATCGGGTGGCACCCGAACCCAAACCCAAACCCAGTCAACTGGGGTTTTCACCAGTTGACTCGGGTTCGGGTGCGGGTTGGCCCCACGGGTTTAGGTCTCCTTGCCATCCCTAATGGAAATGGAACTATGCCAAGAAGATCCCTCATGTTCTATGGGCTTATTAGACCACCACTACTACAAAAAACGCATACAACTACGCCAAAGTCACCATGGTTCTTCTCAAAAGCGTGGTGACACTTCTAAATTCACACGCTAACATTTTTTTTATATTTTATAATTAAAAATTTTAAGGGTATAATTACGGTCACTTCCATAACTGTGGTGATACAATCAAGCTTTTCTAGGTTCGAACTTTAACTCTCTCAAATAGTTTATTTCTTTTACCTTAATGCGCACCTTTTCATTTTTATTTATATTTTAATAAAAATGAATAGGCACGTCTCTACGGTTCTTTTGTAAAACCGTTATTACAAATTGTCGCTTCTTTATGTATATATACATATACATATATATATATTAAACACTAAGTATCCATTTTTCCACTAATAAAATAAACAAACTTAACACCAAAGATGTAGTCATCGTAGGGAAGAAGACAACAACATCTACATATTGTTCTACTTTGAGGTACGTCAAATATTTTCGATATTGTTGTTGTTCAGTTTCGTTTCAATATCGCATTTGAAGACAAACTCATCCAAATGTGTTTCTATGTATTATTCTGCTGTAAAATATTGATCTATAAATTTCTATGGTTGTGATTGTCGTATGGTTTTGTACCAATGCAAGAAGGGACAAAACAAAGGAAGACTATTTTAGAGATGTCCATTTTGGAAGAGTGATGAAACATGTAATTTGTTCATATGGGATGACGATATGGTAGAAAAGTAGGGAAATGAAGATGAGAGCATTATGAAGTCAGAGTTGAAAACTTTGGGCTATTTGAAGGTTATGTATGAAGATTCAAAAAAGAAAAACAAGAATTTGAAGAACAAACTGAAATCAGAGAGATTTTTTTGGAAATTTCAAGATGTTATGTTTTGCCATCTTCTTTATTTTAATATTTACTTTGTCATGAAATTTAATAATTGAATATGTTATGTTTAGGGTTGGATTTCAATTAGAATTATCGTTCAAGCTGTTTAGGGTTATAGTTTAATATTTACTTTGTTAGTATATTTTATAGTTTAAGCTGATAGTTTATGTTGTTAGTTAAGTTGATATCTTAAGAGAGTGATAAAGCTCTAAATTTAAGAAGAAAGATTAAAATTACATTACATAAACTTTCATTACAGAAGACCTAAATAATCGAATCTAAATCCTCTGGATGAGAGAAAGTTTGACCAATCATAGGCTTCCTCATCCTAATCATCAAAGTCGAAGAAAATCATCCGCCTTCTCAACATTCTTCTTCTTCTTCTACTAGGTTTACTTGTCCTCCAAGAGTCATTCGTGACTTTGTGACCAAGTGCATAACGACTACCTTGACTGGACCGGTTCCACTCTTCCAATAAGTTTTCGCCCACGATTTGGTCCACTAAGTTGGATAACGGTTACCTTCTGATTCTTCATCTTCTTCTCTTGGAAGTTTAAAAACCAACAGATGCATGCATAGTTTACTCATTATTAGTTCTTTAATTCTATACACTTTCTTTTCTCTTGGAAGTTGGAAAGATCATTTGCCTACCTCGAGCTGTTCAAATTTATTCTTCCATTCTTAGATATTCATTCTACATATATTTTGATGTACTTAATGAAATTGTGTACTTAATACAACTAATTTTAATATTAATTAAAAAATGGAGTATTGTTGATTCTGGTATGATACAATTGACATTTACTCATAAATAATATCACAACGATTATTAGGCTTAATTGTTGTTATATGGGGTGCACTTTCCAGTTTACTACAACGGTAACATGATCGTGATTGAAAGTACCACATAAACAACAACACGCTACATAACAACGTCTGGACCTGCGTGATTATATACGTATTCTAACCGTTGTCAAATGCCTTTTTGTAGTAGTGCGCCCTCACTCATTAACTAATAAAACTCCATTCTAGGTCACTTATGGATAAGAGGCAGTGATCCATTCGAGATATATGAGCTAAGTAGGAGAACCATGCATCATAATCAAGATATTGGTCCTTTGTTTTGAATTCTTTTGTAACACCTTGGGAAATTGGTCTAGAATAATACTCGCGTACTATACCTGACATTGCATATGGCGTGAGATTGTTCTGCAGTTTATTAGTATACTGAGTAATGAGCATGCACAAGCTATTAAAAGAGTCATGTGATACTTGAAAAGGACCATGAATCTCAAATTATATTATTACAAATTTATGTTGTTGTATTTGAAGGATAACATGATCTAGATGAAACACCTTATCAGATTAGTCAAAAGCAACTAATGGCTATATATTAAATATAGTTGGAGGAGATTATTTTGGAATTCAAATAAACAAAATATATTGGCTTAGTCCACAATGGAGTCCGAAATAATAAAATTAGTGACTTCCAGTAAAGAAGCAAGTTTGTTAAGATGCTTGCTAGCTGAGATCCCTTTATGTGAAAAAACTATACTAGTTATGTTGATCTACTACGACAGTACCACGATTATTGTAAAAATTGAGAACCATTAATATAATGGTAATATATGTCAAATAAGAAGAAAACACATCACTATTAAAAGATTTATCTCTAATAAAGTTATAAGAGTGAATCATGTAGTTCAATATGTGTAATTCTTGTAATTCACGAGCTTGGTTGCTCAAACGACTAAAACCATTGGGTCAAATGCCTCAAACCCTTCATGAGGACAATTTTTTTAAGAGTTAATTTAAAATAATTTATGTTTAGGTAAATGTAAAGTAATTTGACCTATACTTAAATTAAGAGTCGGATTAATTTAGAATAAAAATTATTAATTTTGACTTTAAATAAAATCAATTCTAATATACATAATTAAATTTTTAATGAATAAATATGTCATAATCAATTTTAAGCTTCTAGATAATATTCTTATCTCTTCTAAAATAGAAATCAAACCTACATTAATTATAATTCTATTTTTATTCTTATAAACACCGCTGATGTAGATATAACTTTTTGTTGAATACATAGCATTTGTTTTCATTTATAGTTGTTTATCATTATTTAAAATTCAAATTTAGTTTCCCAAAAAAAGAAAATTCAAATTTCATCTCCAAAATTACTAAATAAAAAAATATACCAAAGTTTGAATATTGGATTCAAGAGCTGAAGAGCGTAGCTAAATAGTACTATAAAAAATAAGTCTCAACGAGTAGCCGTTTCATAAAGCAACGCAACCCTTCACCCATATTCTTCCTCTTTTCAAATTTAAATTCCCCTCTCAAACAAAAAAAAAAATCAAACAAAAAAATCGAACTCTTTTCCACCATCTTTTATCAGATTCTCCGATCAGAATCAAGTAAGCTTTAATCTTAATTATCTGTTTCCTCTTCATTTTCGCTGTTTCTTACACCACTAGAGTACGAGACTGATGATTGTTTTTGTTTTTGTTTTTGTTTTTGTTTTTACAGTTTCAAGCTAATTAGGGTTTTTCTGCAGGTAGAAAATCATGTCAATGACGCCAGATCAGTCTAAGAAAGTTGGATTGGGGATGATGGCAGCATCTCCGACTCCATTTCTGACACCGAGACCGGAACGACGGCGACCAGATTCAAAAGGCTCTGATCGGAACTCTCACCGTCAGGATAAGGATAGAGAGACTAATGTGCAAGTTTTGCTTCGATGCAGGTCCATTTTCTACTTCAATTTCACTCCATGCATTTTGTTTTTACATTTCCATAACTATCAAACTTGGTTTGAGCTACTGTAATTGTGTAACTTGGATCGAGCTACTGTAATTGTGTAACTTGGATCGAGCTACTGTAGTTGTGTAACTTGATTTGAGCTATTTTAGTTGTGTAACTTGGTTTGAGTTTTTTTTTGTTTTTTTTTGGTTTTTAGGCCATTGAGTGATGAAGAACAAAAGGGTAATGTTCCTAAGGTTGTGTCATGTAATGAAAACAAAAGGGAAGTGATTGTAATGCAGAATATAGCTAACAAGCAGGTAGATCGAGTTTTTAATTTCGACAAGGTATGCTTGCTTAAACCTCTGTTTTCGATTTTCTTTTTTAAAGCTATGATTGATTTACCTACTATTTATTTACCGTATAATTTAATATTTGATTAATGAATACTTTCTTTTAATTTGATTGGTAAGGTTTTTGGACCTAAAGCACAACAGAGGTCGATATACGACCAAGCCATTTCCCCAATTGTCAATGAAGTTCTTGATGGTTTCAACTGCACCGTCTTTGCTTATGGACAGACAGGTACTGGTAAAACTTATACAATGGAGGGTGGGATGAGAAATAAGGTATTCATTTTGTCACTCAACCTATATTCCCTTCAAAAGTTTGTATCATGTTATATCACTGATTTTTTTCCGATCTTTATAATGTCTATGTCGTGATTTATATACAGAGTGGTGATTTAACTGCTGAGGCTGGTGTTATTCCGAGAGCAGTTCGTCAAATTTTTGATATTTTAGAAGCCCAGAATGCTGACTACAGCATGAAAGTCACATTCCTTGAGCTTTATAATGAAGAAATAACCGATCTATTGTCCTCAGAAGACAATTCTTCTAGGCCTATAGAAGAAAGAATCAAGAAACCTGTAGCCCTTATGGAAGATGGAAAAGGTTGCGTGATGTTAAGAGGCCTTGAAGAAGAGTCGGTATATAGTGTAAATGAAATTTATACTCTGTTGGAGCGAGGAGCATCAAAGAGGCGCACTGCAGAGACATTGCTTAACAAGAGAAGCAGGTAGCTTAGTTGCGTTTTAATTTTGTTGTTGGAATTTATGTTAGTTGAAGCTATTTACATGAATGTATTTTGGTGCAGCCGTTCCCATTCAGTGTTCACCATTACTGTCTATGTCAAAGAAACTGTAATTGGAGATGAGGAGTTGATTAAGTGTGGCAAGCTTAATCTTGTTGATTTGGCTGGATCGGAAAATATATTGCGTTCTGGAGCACGCGAGGTAAAAGAAAAATTTCTAATATACTCTACTTATGATAAAGTCTATGCTTATAGATATATGTTTATTAAGTTACAGTGTTGCACGAGAAAGTTAAGTTTTGGAACTAGTATTAACATGTGCTAGAAATTATTGTCTAAAAAATTCAGTTTTTGCAAGACTTTCTAATATTTTCTTTCCTCTCATTTATAAGAAATTGTATGCCTGATGTTTATTCAGGGCAAAGTTGTGAATAGGAATTAGTTTAAATGTATTTATTTAGTGTAATTACCGATATAGCCCTGTAACCTTTATATATACGAGAAATAATAATGAGAAAAGTGACATGAAATGTTTGTTATAGTTTCCAGACATAACATGGTTTTCTTCTGATTTTGGTTCTTTGTTTGTCTCGACTATTATGTGAATTAAATTGTTCCGTTCATCTTACATTAAGTTTGTAACAATATGATTACAGGGCCGTGCTAGAGAAGCAGGGGAGATAAACAAGAGCTTACTCACCCTGGGGCGTGTGATAAATGCCCTTGTAGAACATTCTGCCCATGTACCTTACAGGTTTATATTAACACAGTTTTCAAATGTTATTATTAGTTATTACTAAAACATTTACCGTAATATGCATGCCACTTGGTTGCTCGTTATTTCAGAGAC
Organism: Vicia villosa; assembly: GCF_029867415.1. Lineage (NCBI taxonomy): Eukaryota > Viridiplantae > Streptophyta > Magnoliopsida > Fabales > Fabaceae > Vicia > Vicia villosa. The sequence goes on along the minus strand of NW_026705855.1, from coordinate 121,352 downwards.
AGTAAGCTTACAAGGATTTTGCGAGACTCATTAGGAGGGAAAACTAAAACATGCATAATTGCTACTATTAGCCCATCTGCTTATTGCTTGGAAGAAACACTAAGTACCCTAGATTATGCTAGTAGAGCAAAAAGCATAAAGAATAAGCCTGAGGTCAGTTACTACCTACTACTGCTATAACCCCTTAGATAATGTTATAAAAGAAGTATTTTCTTTATGCTGAGATAAAGCTGATGTTTTTCTGATAGGCAAACCAAAAAGTTTCAAAGGCTGTTTTATTGAAGGACTTGTACATTGAGATCGAGAGAATGAAAGAAGGTACAGTACACTTACCATTATTTGATGTTTAGGGGTGAAGGGAAGATCGTTGTAGCATATATTTGTTCATGTGAATATTGATTGCAGATGTTCGAGCAGCAAGGGAAAAGAATGGTGTATATATTTCCCATGAAAGATTTGCCACGGAAGAAGCTGAAAAGAAGGTCCTTTATTTTTTATTTAGTAATATCTGCATATCTACATACCATAATAATAATACTATTAGGAATAATTTCAAGGATCGTTGCAAATCCGGGGATAGCAAAACCTCTACTTAAATACTTTTCAAATAATTCTCAACATGCAATTTTTTTTTGATGGGCATGTTTATAATGTAGTTTCTTACGAAAGATCCATATGTAGATGCATGTTCTATCTTTCTTGGTACTTATTTCAATTTCCCTAGCTTAATTTGCTTTATATCAATCCTTCGTGCAGGAAAGGAACGAGAAGATAGAGCAATTAGAGAATGACCTCAACCTTAGTCAGAAAGTATTCCCCAAATCTTTGGTTGTGATTTCTTCCTATTGTTTATAGGAACTTCATTGATAAATGATTTCTTCCCATTAATTTGCAGCAAGTGGACAAATTCCGGGAGCTCTATTTGACAGAGCAAGAACAGAAACTGGATTTAGAAAATGAGCTTAAGGATTGCAAGGTGCGTAGAATTGTTATTTTCCTCCATCATTTTGTTTATAAACGTATCTTATCAAATAAAATTACTCTTTAGGTGAATTTGGAAGAAACCAGCAAGAACCTGCATGATCTTCAAGAGAATTACAAGCTAGTTGTTTCAAAGTTGAAGGAGAAGGAGTGCACCATTTCCAAGCTACTGAAATCAGGTAAATCAGTTGATGATCAAAGATTTATTCTGTTTTTATTCAATTCACTATATTTTATTTGCTTTATCTTGCTTGTGAACAGAAAATTCCTTGATTGAACGTGCAAAGGAAATGTCTATGGATCTTCAAAACGCATTAGATGATATTAATTTACTGTCTTCAAAGTTGGGTATGATTATTAACTCTTGATTTTGCTACCATAATTTTTTTGTTCCTAATTTGCCGCCCTTTCTTAAGAAAGTATGTTTCATGGGATTTGAAAATTGAGCTTTGAGCATATCTTAACATGGTGTTATTTGTTACATGTTTGTGAAAAGAACTACTATGCAAGATATTGTTGCATTATTTCGACCAGGATATCTTAAAAGCAGTTTCTTCTTGCAGATCACAAAGAAAGGATGGAGGCAGAAAACCAAAAAATAATCTTGAATTTTACATCTCTCTTAAATGGGAGCTTAAAAGATTTGCATGCGACCATTATAGGATCTATTTCTGAACAACAAAAACAACTTAAATGCATGGAAGATCATGTTTCCTCTCATCTTGCTAGTAAAAGTGATGTAAGAAAACTAAACAGAATCTCACTTCAGTACTCTATTTTCCATGTCATGACCATTCATCATTTGATTTTTGAATGATATTCCTTTTTCAGGCAGCACAAGCCCTGGAATCAAGGATCAAGAAAATGACCGAAATTTATAGTTCAGGAGTAGGGACCCTGAAGGAGCTAGCAAATACATTGCATACAAAAGCTTCTTCTGATATGGAACAGATACAAAATAAAGTTTCATCACAGACATTGGCTGTTGAGAATGTAATTCAGTTACTGAAGAATATTAATTTCTTTTCCTGTTTTAGTTTCAAGCTTGATTGCAGGCATTGGTTTTTCAAAGAGTACTAAAAATATTTGGTAAATAACTGTTACTGTTTCCATGCTCACCTATCTAGTCCCTCTTTACAGTTTCTTGCCACCGCGGTTCTTGAAGCCAATGATGTGATCGACAACATCCATAATTCTCTTGATGAACAAAAACAGCTAGTAACATTCTCCGTTAAACAGCAAGAGGAAGTATGTTCCATTTGTTACCTTTACTTGAGTTTGTTCTGCATTTATACAAAAATACTAGAGCAATAGTTTAATAAAATGCAACAATTAATTTAATTGATCATTGTAGGGATTACAACAAAGTACAATTCTGGCGCATGCGGTTTCAGAGGCAACTGTAAAATTCTTTGATGACATTAATATGCATTCTTCGAAAGTAATGAAAATTGTCGAAGAAACTGAAAATGAGAGGTCCCACCAATTGACTAATTTTGAGATGAAGTTCAAGGTAAGAAAACAATGTTAACTTATACTTGATCCTAAAAGGTTAAACTCGTGTTTGATGCTTGATTTTCTTCCTTCAATCTGAAACAGGAAGAGGCTGCGAGAGATGAGGAGGAGGCCTTAGAGAAAATTTCAACAATTTTGGCAAACTTGACTTCTAAGAGAACTGCTATGGTCTGTAGACTACATCATCCTTTTGTTTCATTTCCTTGTAGCTGTTTTGCGCTATTCATATTGTATAGTAAGTAGTATAGTATTACTGACTCCCGCCAAATATGATTTAGGTCTCAGAGGCATCAAAAAATATACAGGACGCAAATGTGCAACAGTCTAAGAGACTGCAATTAGAGATGTTGAACATGCAGCAAGTTTCTAAAGATGCTACAAAGGAAGTTAATGAGTATGTAGAGAATGAACAAAGCCAATTTGTGAAACAAATATTCTCAGTAAACAGCTTTAAAGCTGCAATGGAGGATTGTCTCCTGGATTGGTGAGTTTTTTCGTTTTGATTTTTGTGTTGTAATAGTAAAGAGACAGAAAAATATTGTCATTTTTTCATTTTAACAATGACAACAAAATACAAATATTCCTATTTATAAAATTATTGAATTTTTGATTCGACTCTGCTTATCTCAAAGAAAAGCTTCAATTATTTTGTATATGGTATGCAGTTCAAATACAGTGGACTGTTCCAGGAGGCAATGGGAAAGAGCTCACTTGTCATTCAACAATTTTCACAAGAATAATCTTGCAGAGATAGAATCTACAGTGAAGTAAGTTTCTGCTAGTTAGTGTTTTAGATTTTTCTTATTGCGATAGAATCTAGAGTGAAACATGTTTTAATATTATTAACAGGAAAAATATCTCGACAAACCATGTTCTGGATCAAAAGTTTTTGGCTGCGTCATTATCTATGGATTCAGATTATGATGCAGGAACACGTAACCTACTAGAAGACGTGAATGGTAATTTGAATTTCTTGCATTTTTAGTTCATCTCCATCTTATTACACCTTTGTTTTTCTCTCCCTTTCACATATATGACTGAGTTGAACAAATATGTAATAATTCTAGGTGCATTCATGTTGGACCATGAGAATAAGAAGGAAATTGATTCTATGACTACTCAGTGGTTGAAACAGCTTAATTCATTACAAGATAGTCATGGTGGAGATATATCAGATATCCATGGCCAAGCCGAAAAATCCCTTGTTAAAGATTACCTGGTATACATATCTTACTTTTGTTGACATTTTGCAGATTCGTTGTAATTGTTAGTTATTATGTTGTGAATTATCCACAAATTTAAAGTATGTTTTGTGGTTTATGAACAGGTTGACATGAACACAAGTTCAACATCTCACAAAAAAATTGTGTTAGTCCCTAGCCTTGCATCCATTGAGGAGATGAGGACACAAATAACTGAAGACGATTCAGCAGAGAACCGGTTAAAATGGGCCCATTTCGAGAGCAAAATTCCGCATCCAGCTGAAAATCGAACTCCTTTTGCAGAGGTGAATTGACTAGTTAGACAAATAGACAGGATGTAGTTGGAGGGTTGTTGGATGAATATCATAGCTAGTTCTATGAAGAGGATGGGAAGCTCATCATCTGATGAGCACCACTAATTTGTGTGATGTAAGAACAAATATTTTTCCTATCATGTAACTTGTATTTTCCTTTTTGTCTGTGTAGAGAGAATAAATTGTAGCTACCTCAAATATTGGAACTAGGGTGGGAAATCTAGTTGAAATTTCCACGGGTTACGTTATTTCTAAGATCTCAAAAAGTAACACAATTTCTATCTAAGTTCTTATTATCACGACACTTGTATGACACATGTTAGAAAAGTCAAAGAAGTGTCAGAAAAGTCAGACAAGTGTCATTTAAAAAATAGTTTTTTTTTAGTTCGACACTCTTTTAATCAATGTCTATGACCAGTGACGGACCCACGTTTGGGTCAGGGGATGCACCTGCACCCCTCAAATCTGAAATTTTAATTCATTTTTTTTTTATAATAATAACCACTTTGCACCCCCTAAAATTTCACAATTTGCACCGAGTATTTTGCTATGCTATCTCTCTCTACGACAGTGTACCCTTCTCTCACATGTTAGTGTTTATATTATATAATAATAATGCTCTCTCAATGTTACTTATTGATATAATAAATACTTTCTTTCTCTCTCGTTAACCATAATCTCCCTCTCATACATTACTTTTTTTCAATTTTCAATAATTACTTATTATAACATATTAACAAAACTCTATAAAATTTAAAAATAAGAAAAATAAAATCTATAACATTTTAAATTTAAAAGGGTAAACATAACTAATATAATATACATTATGTAATTATGTAATTAAAAAAAGGATAAAATAAAAAAATGGCTATACTGTCATTCAATAGAAATATATCATTATGTCATGTCATATAAGTTATTTTAAATTTGTAGTATAATTTGACAAAAAATATGGTTGGTTGACAGTGTAAAATTATTTTACACAGTCAACGCATATATTTTTTTCCTATTATAATTTATTTTCTTTATTTATATAAATAGAGTATATTTCCAAATAAGAGACTTAAAATATTTTAAATTGTTAATTTACTCCGACTAAAGAATAATATAAATAATTATTGTCAAAAAATATTCTTGCAGCACCCCTGCCCTGGAGTCTTGGCTCCGCCACTGCGTATGACACTCATACCACATATGTCCGACAACTTAGACAAATGTTTCAAACAAAAATTTGTTTTTTTTTTGTTTTTACACACATTTATATATTTTTTGGATAAATCTCATACACATCTAAAAGGGTTAATTATGTATTGAAACCAAGTTATTAATAAGGAATTAAAAACATTAATTTTGATCAATATATGGATAAATGAAACTCAAATATTAAGTTATATGCAACAGTGTCCTATGTTTTCAATATTATCGGTGTCAAAGTGTCTGTGTCGTGCCGTGTCACGGTCTCCCTGTCAGAGTATGTGGTTCATAGAAGAAAATATGGGAGCTATTTCTTTTGAAAATTTCTCATCGCACCTTTAAACCTTCTTCCAATCCCCTGACAAAATGTCAAAAATACCCTATATTTTTGAGATACACTTCTGAATGCACAATTTCATCATTTTTGCCAAAATTTAATTCTGACATATGTATTTCTGAATTTTTTTCTGAGGTGAATGCAAAAATACTGATACATAATAATAACTAATACACAAGGCATTAACATTGAATCATGTATTTTGTTCGCATTGTAAATTATTGCCAGTCTATAAAGTGGAATTTATGAAATCAAAATACAAAGTTTAAGAATATCAGCAGAATATGAATTCCTCTAGCTTATTGTCTTTTCACATAACTAAGCTGAGGATGTTCAACTAAAACTTTTTATGCCTTCAAAGTTGTTCAATTCTCCGACTAACATGAATAAATCTCGTAAATACTTGCTATGTATCTGTTTAAATCAATTGGCACAACTTTTTTTTCATGAAGAAAACACCTTGACCGAACGAATAAAATGCTAGTTCATGTTACTAGTTCCGATAATTTTCTTTGAAATTTCGGTTCACAATTATTCACTTCAGGTGTATTTTAAGAGATACATCGCCGAATTAATTTCAGAAAAAATTGAAGATGCATTTCCAAACTAAATTTTGACAATAAATAAAATTTGATGTGTTCGAAGATATATCTCTGAAAAAATCCAAATTTTTAAAAGATTTTTAGAGGTGCACCCTACTAAATAAGGGTGTAATAGAAATTTTCTGATTCTATTTTCTAATATCCGTTTTTTAATAGTACTTTTCAACTTCTGAAACTACAATGTAACACGTTAGGTTTTTTCCATTTCCAACATCTTCTAGAAAACAAAGAAACAAAGAAAAACATCTATTTGCCACCCACATGCACATGAATGTACTAACTATTAATCAGAAGTTGCTATGCCCTTTCAACATAAATATTTTATTTGTTTATTATACTAGTAGAAATTGTACAAGAATATTCTTACATTAAATTGTGGAAGTTTCATGGAGCATTGTTCTTGTTCAACTAGTAGCTTACTGCTCAAGGCTCAATCATGGAGGCTGTTTATGTTCAGCAATTACGCAAGCATTGAGGGTATTCACGTCATTTACCATAAGTGAAAAAGTCTAACTTATTAAATGTTATTACTATATTAATTCATGTACACGGTTGAACTAAAAAGACCAAGCTAAGTTTCTAAGTTGAACAATAAAACCCATTGTCCACGTTTTCCTTTTTTGACTTTAATCACAAGTCTATATAAAGATGTGTTTTATTTCAAGTGTTCCACATTAACATCAAACCATTTCATACATTATTAAACATTCACATGATGAAGAGACAGAGAGAAAATGAAGTAAATAAAGAGAGCATGGATTTAGCAACAAGTCTAATGCTACTCTCTTCTTATCGTACCCATCAACACCAAAAGAACAAAACATATTTACAAGATCAGTTTGAGTGCAAAACATGCAACCGCAAATTCTCATCTTTTCAAGCACTCGGTGGTCATAGGGCAAGTCACAAGAAACTCAAACTTGTAGGAGATGAAACACACAAGGGGTATGATCATACAAATAAGCAACCGAAAATGCATAAGTGTTCAATTTGTGGACAAGAATTCAAAATGGGTCAAGCTTTGGGTGGACATATGAGAAGGCATAGAATTAATAATGAACAATTTTCTTCCTCTTCTTTGAATCATCAAGTGATAACAAAATCTTCTCCTGGTTTGAAAAGATCAAATAGTATAAGGGTTATGTTTTTGGAACTTGACTTGAATTTGACACCTTTAGAAAATGATTTGAAGATGTTGTTTGGAAATAAAGCACCACAAGTAAATATCTCTTTGTTTTGATTTTAGTATCTCACCAAATTTTTGGACATATTTTCACTACATTTGTATTCTATCTATTTTTGTATGTAAAAACATTTATGGATTAATTTATTGAGTATTTGGCTTCTGTTTTTCCTCCCAACTAGTAGGATAGCCGTGCTATCGCACGGGTATCGTCTGAATTCATATTATACGTCGTGCAGTCTCATTTGTCAAATTTGAATTTACTTTTTAGTTGATTAATGTTCACATAGACTAATAATATACATCGACTTTTAAATTTAAAAATAAAAAGAACTCTTAGATTAAAATATATTTGACCAAAATAGTATTAAGTCTTTAATGTTAATCAGAAAAAGAATTATATACTGAATTATTATAAAATAGTAGCAAAAGAAATATTTAAAAGATGAATATTAAAATGAATGGTTTATCGTTGGTATCTATAGATACGTTCACATCTACCCGTGGATCTATGCCTGTAATTTTCAGTTGATTAACATTGACATATTTCCAAATATAGACTAATAATATACATCACTTTTAAATTTAAAAATAAAAAGAACTCTTAGATTAAAATATATTTGACCAAAAAAGTATTAAGTCTTTAATGTTAATCAAATTTTGTTTAAAATATTCTACAATTTAGTCAAAAATGAATTATATACTGAATTATTATAAAAAAGTAGCAAAAGAAATATTTAAAAGATGAACAATAAAATGAACGGTTTACCGTTAGTATCTATAGATGCGTTCACGTCTACCCATAGATCTATACCTACAAAGTCTTTCATTACGATGAATAATCTACATCTGTTAAATTGAGAAACAAAAATGAGAAATAAAAATAACTCATATACTTGAACAATCTACATATGTTAAATTAAGAAATAAAATGAGAAATAAAAACAACTTTCAAATTAATATATTTAACCAAGAGAGTATTAAGTTTTTATAAATATTGAATAAAAAACATTTACCAGAAGGAAATTATGGAGAGGAAAAATGTAATTTAAGTGTCATAATTTAGAATTATTAAAAAACATTAACTATATATAAGGAAAGATAGAATAATTTGAAATAGTATATTATAAAAATAGCAATGAAAAGTCTTTAAAAGGGACATTTAAAAAACCGATGCATTAGAAACCAATATGAAATTTGTAATAGTAAGAAATTCGTGCTATCGTACAGTTCCAGTATGAATTTATATTATACGTCTCTCACTCTCATTTGCCAAATTTGTAATTTGTTCCGATTTATAATAATAATTGAATAATAAGTTAGAATTTTTTCCGTTTATAAAAATATTTGTAACTTATTCCCGTTTAAAAAAATTATTGTAACTTATTTTCGTATATAAAAATAGTTATATCAATATGTATCATAGTAGGGATTACAAGAAAGTACAATTCTGGCGCATGCGGTTTCAGAGGCAATTGTAAAATTCTTCGATGACATTAATATGCAGACTTCGAGAGTAATGAAAATTGTAGAAGAAACTCAAAATGAGAGGTCCCACCAATTGCTAATTTTGAGATGAGGTTCAAGGTAAGAAAACACTGTTACTTATACTTGATTCTAAAAGGTCAAACTCGTGTTTGATGCTTGATTTTCTTCCTTCAACCTGAAACAGGAGGACGCTGCGAGAGATGAGGAGGAGGCCTTAGAGAAAATTTCAACAATTTTGGCAAACTTGACATCTAAGAGAACTGCTATGGTTTATAGACTACATCATCCTTTTGTTTCATTTCCTTGTAGCTGTTTTGTGTTATTCATATTGTACAGTAAGTAGTATAGTATTATTGACTTCCGGCAAAATATGATTTAGGTCTCAGAGGCGTCAAGAAATATACAGCACGCAAATGTGCAACAGTCTAAGAGATTGCAGTTAGAGATGTTGAACATGCAGCAAGTTTCTAAAGAAGCTACCAAGGAAGTTAATGAATATGTAGATAATGAAGAAAGCCAATTTGTGAAACAAATATTGTAATACCCCAATTTGCCGACACTAGTAATTATCATTTAATTGGATAATTGGAAATTAGAACGCACGTCTGGTCCTATTCCGTATCAATGTAAGAATTTGCTTATAAGAAGAGCTAGTGGATTTAGTTAGAAAGGAACCATGTGGCATATTGGTAAATATGGCTTAGTTAAAGGGGCGAATTGGTCCAAAGAAAAAGTATATCATTTTAAGGGTTTGTTTGGCTGAAAGGATCAGAATTGGAAAAGGAAATGAGAAGCTTAGAAGCATGGGAGAGAAGAGGAAGACTCATGTTCATCATCTTCATCCTCCATTTTCGCAACTATGGTACAGCCTTCACTAATCAGGTAATAACTCTCCGCTCGTAACTCCGTTTGAGCTGATTCTGGTCCCATTAGAAAGCTTACGAATTTCTCTACAATTTGCATATATGGATCGCCTCCTGCATGTTCTTGATCATGGAGAAAAACATGTTTGAACATGGAGCATTATTGCTGGAAGAGGATAAGGGTGTGTTACGGATTTGGTGATGATGGAAGAGGAGCTATGGCTATGATGGGAGCTCTGATGCAGCAAGCTTGCCTTTCTAATCTCCATTTAAGTCAGGTGAGTTCCATTAGATAGAACTTGGGTAGGAATGGGGATTAATTACATGTTGAATGGGTTAGTGAGATCATGCCTGAATGTGTCAGTGTTTGGATGATTGTTGTTGCATGCTTGATCAATTAGTAGAAAATGTGTTCTTTAGACGTTCTTGCATGTCCTGGTATGTTGGTACATGTTAGGGTTTGATTTGGGATGGATTGGGATGCAAAGAATGGATGTTAGAACTCAAAATTCGTGTTCTGCACTGTCAGGTTCGCTACAGCGAACTCTGTGTTCGCTGCAGCGAATGTCTGCAGACTGCACTTTGGTGTTTCACTTAAACGGCCATATCTTGAGTTCTACAACTCGAAACGGAGCGCCGTCAGAAGCGTTGGAAAGGTCTTCCAGTTTTCTATATGGAATTTCCTAGATAACATGCTTTTGATGCAGATATAAATTATGACATAGGATTAGGTGTTGCATAATATTGGAATAAGCACTTTTAGCCTTAAGTTTATGTCAATAAGATGCGATCCTTGGGTTGAACTTAGACTAGGATGTTACCCTAACTATTAGGTTGTTTAATGTTATCCTAAATGAGTGTATGCATGTTTACTATGGCTTATTATTCGATCATCAATGGCTGCATGTAGGAATTTGGGGCTTGGGGACCCCAAATGCGTTTCTGCATTTTGCTGATTTTGCAGAGTTCGCTGCAGCGAACTTTCATTCGCTGTAGCGAATGGTTCGCTGTAGCGAATGGTGTAGCGAATAAACCTGGGAGTTGAATTGATTTATTCGCTGTAGCGAACTTTCCTTCGCTGTAGCGAATCGGGGCTTCGCTGGGAGTTCGCTGTAGCGAACTGACCTGGATTTGAAGAAGTTTAGCTTCTGTTTGAGTTCGCTGTAGCGAACAGAAGTTCGCTGTAGCGAACTAGTCTGATACAGAATTAATAATTCTCCCATATGAGTGCAGTTTTGCTTCGTATCGGAATCGAAGGCCTCTTATGACTTGTATAACATTCCGATAAGTGTTTTATTTGTATAAGACCATGATATGACCGTAATCCCTTGAATATGCTTGTATGTTGTGAAATACAAATTGTGTGGATTATATTGTGGCATGATTATTGATGTTTCCACTTGTTCCGGTTGAACACTTGGATGTGATTGCCTGTGTGATGGCTGATACTGTGTGTGTGCTTGAATCGGAGTAAGCCTAAGCTACTAGGTGGTAAGTCCTGTTCATGGACTTAGTCCATCATTTACCGTTGCGGTGTGAAGGTGAGGGTCTTGAATGGCGTTTCCCACCTTGATGTGACACACATGCGTGCTCGGTATGTATATGCACCTGAGCTACCATTGCAATATGAAGGTGAGGGTCTGGAAAGGCGTTTCCCACCTTGATGTAACATATTGGCGTGCTTGGTATGGTGGGGTCGTGATGCCACGTAGGCTACATCACTTCGGACTCACCTCTAGTGATGTCACGTAGATAATCACTAGGCTTTCGCCCGGTGGGCTTGTACTGTCGTGAAGGCGTTTTCGCATTTGGATAACCACCTGCGTATATACATGATTGATGGGGTAGTGACACCACTTAGGAAGTCACTGCGGTAACTCATCACAGATGAGATTGTGTAGCCAAGTAGGTGTAATTCACATGGGATTCATCTGACTCATAGTGCGGTGGTCTTGTGCGAGTCTCTTGACGCGATGTACAGGAGTAACTCACCGAGGGTGTGGTTTGGCAGCCTAGGTAGACGGGCAGATTCTACTCCTTGATTCCTCGTACATGGGTACGAGTCTGCATACTTGTTTGTGATGGCATTGAGCCTGTTTGTTGTTATTTGCCTCATTGGATAGTTATGGGACTTCCAATGGTGGTGTATCCTTGTTTGTGTTTGTACCAGACCGTGAGGAAAACCCCGGATCCATGGTGGATCTGTTTGCTTGTATGCACCTTGTAGAACTGAGCGAACCCGTAAGATAGGGGAACTCACTGAGATTTAGTAATCTCACCCCAATCATCTTAATATTTTTCAGGATGCAGGTTTGAAGTAGACGGATTGTTTGATGGATTGCTTTGAAGACTGTGGACAAGCTAATGGCAGGAAGACCTCGTTAGACGTTATCTTTCCGCTGTGTATTGTTGAAGACAAGTCGATCGTATATATCTTAGTTGGAAGCTTGAATTGTATATGATTTTTTTTTTCTTGTCTTTACCGCTTATGTATGTTTCTTGTACCATTTATAGCATCACTACATATTATTCTAGACATATATGTATAGGGTGTTACAAATATTCGTAGTAAACAACTTTAAAGCTACAATGGAGGATTGTCTCCTGGAATGGTGAGTTTTTTGTTTTGATTTTTGTGTTGTGATAGTAAAGAGACAGAAAAATATTGTTGTAATACCCGGTATTATAATTGTCCTGTTACTAAAATTAATTTAACAAGTAAAGTATAAGTATAATACACATTGTTAATAAAGGGCTTAAAATGATAATTAAGCTATTTAGTTTCAATGGGGGCATTATAGTCTTTCCACTCCTTAAATAGAACTAGAGTATGTTTGGTTGTTCATTCCACTCCTTCTAAAAATCAGAATTTGTGCAAATAGAAGGAAAGAGAGAAAGGAAGCGTGGAAGGAGAAAGAAGAAAGGGGGGGGGGGGAGTTCAACCAAGCCAACCATTGCATGCACCTTGATCAAGCTCTATCCACCATCAATCTCTGATTTTTGTAGCCTTTCTTCAACCTAAGGTGAGTCCATTAGATAGAAAATGGGGTTTTGATCCAATTGGGGGTTTTTGGGGTTTAAGTGTTTTGAGAAAGAATTTCTGAATCCTTGCTAGTAACATGTTTTAATGTCTTTTACTGCTAGATTATACTATATATTGGTTGGATATGTCCTTATTCCGTGCATGTAGGTGAATTTAAGGGGTTAAGGTACCCCATGGCAGAACTGGTGAGCTATGCGTTTTTCCTGCATCTGTGATGGTTCGCTAAGCGGGCTAAGGCCGCTTAGCGGATGCTATTTGTGATTCCAGAAAATTGCGAGCCCGCTAAGCGGACATAAGTCGCTAAGCGGAAGAACATTTGAGCTTCGCCACTGGAAAGCCCACTAGCAGTCCGCTAAGCGGACGATGCTGAGCAGAATTTTATCTCTCTTTCCCCTGGGTGCAGTTTTGGTTTCTAATCATAACCGAACTCCTCCTTGACTATTAGTACACATCTGTATGTTTAAAGTGTGGTGTTTTATGACACGCATTATCGTTAATTTCGTTCGATTACTTAGGATGTATGTTATGCGTAATGTTAAGCTTGCTAACTCAATAATTCTTGTCTTTTCTCTTATGATTGATTATAAGTATTATGATGAGACAAGGTATGGAAATGCGTTGGCATCCAATGTTCGGCTAAACATTCAGATTGGTTTGTTTTATATGGCTTTACGCTTGATATGTGTGTGTATGCTTGAATCGAAACGGGCCGGGGGCTAGGTTGGTTCATGACTCGGGCTTTGTGATCAACGAGTCGTCCCGGGCTTTGTGATCAATGGGATAGCCCCGATCGTGTGATCTTGGGCTCACACCTAAGCTACAGTTGCAGTGTGCTTGTGAGGGTCGCGTGGCATTTTACTCACTTGGTGTTTACACACTTGCGTGCTCGGTATGGTGGGGTTATGTGGCTAAGTAGGCCAATACATAATCTGTAACCCACCTCTAGTGAAGTCAAGTAGACTAAGCACTAGGCTTTCGCCCGATGGGCTTATGCGTCAAGACGGCGGTTTGGTACTTGGTGTGAACACACGTGCGTAAAGGTGGTTATCGGGACAATGACACCATTTCGGCTAATGTCATCTCGCGGCCAAATAGGCTTGTGCAAACCCGCTTAACTACTCTTGCAGTGTGCTTATACGAGTCTCTTGGCAATAGGCATGGGTGTAACTCATCGAGGATGTGTATTTTATAACCTAGTCGAGGCATTAACGCGTTTCTGGATTCCCCGTACACGGGTATGGGTTTGCATACTTATTTGTTATATATTTGTGTATTTGTAACGTGATGAGTCCAATGGTGGACAAATCCCTTGTTTGCTCCGTATTTGTACCGGATGTGAGGATAACCCCGAACCAATGGTAGATTAGTTTATTATGCATGTACCCTTTAGATCCGAGTGAACTAATAAGATAGGTGGACTCACTGAGATTTAGTAATATCATCCCATTCCAATTCTATCTTTTTCAGGTGGTTTGAGGCAAGATCGTGGCAAAGGCAAGGCGGACTAGTCCTTTGACATTATTGCTAGATGTTATCTTTTGTTCATCTTTCGTGCTTTTATAGTACCCTTGTTGGATATTGTACTATTTTGGATGTATTATCATTTTGGCCACGACACATTCGGCTTTTTGTACCTTGTACTTATGATGTACTATTATCTTTCCGCTGCGACGTTATATATTTGTTGTCTTTATGAAACCATAATTAATACTTTATGCATATTATTCTAGACATATATGTGTAGGGTGTTACAGTTGGTATCAGAGCTGGTCGATTCTCGGCTTTGCTAAAGACACATCATAATGCAGTGCAATTCTGCCTCGTATGTGTATAGCCGGCATGATTCCTTATGTCTTATGTATGGCATTGAGCCTGATCAACTCGATTCCATGTGTAGGGCAAATAGGGAGATGGATGAGCATCACAGAGGTCCCGGAAGGCCCAGAACTAGGAATGTGGAGCCTGGGCAAGAAGCTGGAAATGCAGGCGTACCTTGGCAACAGATAGTGCAGCAAATGCAACAGCAGAATCAAATGATGATGTAGATGATGCAAGGTATGATCGGCAACAACCTCCTGCTCCATTTCCTATTGCACAAGCTGCAACTGGACCAGATTTTCGTGCTTTCTTTAGAATGGATCCTCCAGAGTTTGCAGGTGGTCTTGACCCGGTATTAGCTCATGATTGGTTTGCTAGTATGGAGAGGATATTCCAGGCGATCTAGTGTAATGAAGAAGAGAAAGTGATCTTTGCTACACAGAAGATGAAAGGACCGACTCTTAGGCGGTGGAATACCGCATCTACCTATTTCACTACCCAGGAGATTCCTAAGGATTGACATCACTTCAAGGCGGCATTTCTGGAGAAGTATTTCCCCAACAGTGTTCGGACCCAAAGAGAAAGAGAGTTTCAGGACTTCAAGCAAGGCAACTTGTCTGTTTCCGAGTATGCTGAGAAGTTTGAAGACATGGCTGACTACTCACGACAGGCTGTTTATGCTCCTGATGAGTTATGGA
The DNA here is from genome assembly GCF_029867415.1 of Vicia villosa. Classification (NCBI taxonomy): domain Eukaryota; kingdom Viridiplantae; phylum Streptophyta; class Magnoliopsida; order Fabales; family Fabaceae; genus Vicia; species Vicia villosa. The sequence continues at coordinate 106,114 of NW_026705855.1, read as the reverse complement.
AGATCGATCAGTTCTTGATAGGTCTAAGGGCTGACGTTGCTCATAGTGTGTCTCAGAGAGAGTTCACCACCTATGCTGAGTGTTTGAGGCAATGGTATGTTGCTGAGAACAATTTGAATAGGGTTCAAGAAGAGAGGAATCAGAACATGACTAATTTCAGAGAACGAGGGAGATCGGGCCAGTATCTAAAGCCCCGCAATTCTCCATCAAAGAAGAAACAAGGCCCTGGTGACCAATCCTCTCGACCTCCTTTTTGTGACAAGTGTAAGAGGAAGTATACCGGAGATTGCAGATTCGCATTGTCCTAGAAAGAAGGCTCCTAAGAGGACTTCAGGTCGTGTGTACACTCTAGATGCAAGGAAGGCCAAGGGGAACAACAATCTCATTGTGGGTACGTGTTATGTTAACAACCAACCTTTATGTGTTTTAGTTGATTGTGGAGCCACTCATTCTTTTATTTCCACAGAGTGTGTTTACCGACTTGGTATGGGAGTTACTCCATTACCCGACCCTATGGTTATTTCTTCGGCAACATATGATATGGTGGAAGCTCGACTGATTTGTAAATATTGTTCAGTATCTTTTAGTGCTCGTGACTTTCCGATCAACCTAATCTGTTTACCTCTTAAGAGACTCGATGTCATTCTTGGAATGGATTGGTTGTCCATTAATTCGGTGTATATTGGTTGCAAGGGGAACGTGTTAGCTGGAGATTTCAAATGATTTGTATATTCTTCGAAGAGTTAAGTTTCGGAGAAAGAATGGCTTTGAATGGCTATTTTTGAGAATGTTACATACGAGGAAGATTCCTAAATCGAAGCTGAATCGAGATAGGCAGTCTTTGAAGCCTTGAGTAGTCTTCGAAATACAAAGATTGTTGAAACTTAAGGTATTTTGATACATTCTCACGAAAGACACGTTGTCGCAAATCAAATAAGGTTCGAGCGGGAAGGTTTGAATTTCGAAAAGTTCCGTTTGAATCAAGGAGGACAGATGTAAACCCCAAGGATTCGAAGCACATGCATACAAGCAACGTGGAGTTTCGTTAGTATAGGACCGTTAAGGTCGAATTAGAATAAATAAGGGTCTTAGTAGTAGGATCCAGGGTTTTCATTTTGTATAAATTACTCACAAATCACTCAAGTATCAAGCGTTAGAGAAAGAGTTTTCGCTGAGAAATGTACGTGTAACACCAACACCTTATATATGTTTGTCTTTCTATTTAAGATCGAAGTGTCTTTAACTTCCTTTACATTCTCGTCAAGTCTTTTCATATTCGCAATTTAATTTCCTTTACATTCTCGTCAAGTCTTTTCATAATCGCAATTTATTTTCCTTTACATTCTTGTCGAAGTTTATTTATAATTGTCTAACCAGTTTATGTTTCGTTGCATCTTCATTTAGTTTCATTTCGCAAATTGTTTATAGAAATATACCATCATATTATAAAAGAACTAAAAACCAAGAGAGTATGAACCAAGTCATCATAAAAGACAACTTTTCGACACATGTCCTAGGATCAATCTAGTCGATCCTGCAAGTAACCAAAGTATATTCATAATTTGGAGGACTAGCGATTGTTTACCGAAAATCACCTTAAACAAATTGGCGCTCCCAGTGGGACGGTGTCAAAAAATTGTCATTTAAATTTTTGTTTCTTTTAACTTATAGGGCTAGAACATATTAGAACCTTGTATGAACTTTAGGAATGGTAAATCAACCAACGATTCACAGCCAATTCCTAAACGTAAATACAAAAAGAAAATGGTCAATTTAACAAGTGAAAGGGGAACGCAAGATCCCCCACAAGGGTCAGGTACAGTTGCTGCAAGTACAATAAATGTTTCGACCTCCATGCCAGAAACTCAAGCGATACCTACATCGATAGGGTCCGCTGCTGTGACTAGTTCCCAGGCCATGCCCGAACTTACATCGATGTCAACAGGGACGATACCAGTACTTAGTTCGACTATGGTACCACCCCTTACAAACACAACAGAAATTCCACATTTTTCGATAAAGTTTTCAAGTTAGGGACCACCATTTAACCCGAGACCAACAAGATTTGAAGGTTATAGGCCTTGGAACCCACAACCTTATGGAATGCCAGCATCCTATATGACAGGAATGCAGGGTGGTGGACCTACATACACCCAGCCTGTTACGACAACCTTTTCGTCAAATGTAGGTTCAGTCGGTCGAAGTGTACAAAATCCAGGCCCGTCGGACCAAATGCCTACATTAACCACGAATAATAAAGCAGCATTTAGGCAAGAGATGGATGCAAGCAACCATGAAATTGTGTGTGTACTTTCTCGAGAAATGGGTTCAATCTTTTCTCCCTTAATAACAAACATTACTAGGACTAACCAACGAATATCCACGCAAATGGGGCGTATAGCAGATTTCTTAGGGGTCCCTCAAACGTCTACCCGACGAAGAAACAACCAGGTTGTCGTTCAGGCGGACGAACCAGTGTTAGAACCTATCCTAGACCCAGTTCGACCACCTAGGCAAAGGCCTAATGAATGAAATCAGGAGGTAGAGTTGGAACGACAGACCCAGAGAACCAATGCTATTCGACAGGAAATTCCTGAGGAATAGCCTAGAGTAGTTATGGTCAATAGGGAGCAAAATGCAGATGAAGTAATACATAGGGTTAGAAGAGATAACATGGCAACAGAGGATAACTTAACAACCCTGATCGAAAGGATTATAGCTAACAATGGCCTCAATACTGGAATTCGACGTCCCAACCATACTTCCCCTGTAGCAGATTATATTTTGCAAACTGAACTACCAAGAGGTACCAAAGTGCCCAAATTTACAAAATTTTCAGGAGATACTAGTGAATCGACTGTGGAACATGTAGCCCGATATTTGACAGATGCAGGTGATTTAGCGAATAGTGAGAACTTGAGAATCAAATATTTCCCTAGTTCATTAACAAAAAATGCTTTTATATGGTTTACCACCTTACCTCCAAACTCCATAGATACTTGGGCTCATCTGGAGAGAATGTTCCATTAACAATTCTACATAGGGCAAACCAAGATTAGTTTGAAAGAATTGGATAACATTAAGAGGAAATTCACAGAGCCTATAGATGATTATTTGAATAGGTTCCGTTTATTGAAATCAAGATGTTTCATAGTTGTTCCAGAACATGAATTGGTCAAAATGGCCGCAGACGGATTGGACTATTCGATTCGAAAGAAGTTAGATACTCAATATTTGAGAGATATGGCCAAGTTGGCAGATAGAGTTCAACAAGTCCTACGATTGAAATCTAAAAAGTCCAGAGCAAATAAAAAAATACAAGAAGGAGAGAGTGGCCTATGTTGAGGCTGAAGATGTCGAAGTTGAAACCTTTGATGATTCATATGGCTTTGATGAAGTTGAAATAGATTTGGCTGAATTAAAAGAGGCACCTCCATATTCTTGTAAATTGCTCACCCCTTCTAATGGGAAAAACCCTGTCGAAACTGACAAAAATGACAAATTCCCAAAGAAAACATATACTTTCGACGTCACCAAGTGTGACAAAATTTTTCGATTTATTAGTAAAAGATGGCCAAATGATAGTACCTCCGAATTCTAAAATTCCTCCGTTAGAACAACGGAAGAAACGAGGTTTTTGTAAATATCATGGGTTTTTGGGCCATTAAACCTCACAATGTTTTCTTTTCAGGGATCTGATTCAAAATGCTATCAAGGATGGTCGTTTAAAGTTTGCTGACAAAGGAAAAAACAACATGAAGGTTAATGCTAATCCCCTCAATGTCGCTGACACCAACTATGATGAAAATGTTGACATTAACATGGTGAACGTGACTGAGACTGATATCACGGAGTGGGAGATGGTTTCGGCAGGAAAGCAGGCTACTGAAAGCCTAAGTAACAATGTAATCTTCAATACTGAAGTTGAAGGTTCGTTCGAGTCAAAGACCACTGAAGGTCTTGTGGGGAAAACAAGTGAGGCTACTGAAGACCTTAGGCTGAAGCTCCAGAAAATAAGAATTCTGAAGTTCCTCCAGCAGGAGTCAACATGATGAATGTTGGACAACCCTTGTTTGAGATTGAAGAAATGGAAAGATGTCTGGTAAGGGAGAAAGAAAAAAGGGACTATAAAAATCCAAGGGCAAATGAAAGTCTGAAGGATTATCTCTAGAGGTGCCATGAGAAGAATGCTGGACGAATGATAATGTGTCCAAGATGCTCAATCATGCAGAGTCGAAGGGTCCAAGCGAACTATGAAAGGGCCCAACGGAGCAGGATGCAAGGAAACTGGAGGCAAGAAAACCAGTTGCTAAAGGTTTACCCAAGGCCTGGTGAAAGCCTTGTGAGTTTTCTGGTTCGCTGTCACAAGGCGAAAACTGAAATCATTATGTGCCCTAGGTGTGGGGCGGTTTATGATAGCCAGATGGCGGAAACATTCAAAAGGGTGTCTGTCATACCCCAAAATTTGCCCACTATATTTCAAGCTCTGATTCATAAGATGCCCTTTCAACTGCTCAATAAACGATTGTTTTGAACTAAAAGCCAACTATGGTTAAAGTACAGTCAAAACTCCTGATTTTTGGTCAACATCAATATTTTGAAGTCACATTCATCATTTGATCAAGAGTTGATCATGATTCATCAAGGAAAGCTCAGAAATCACCAAAAATCCAAGTTGCTAATTTAGGGCTTCTAAGAGAAAGTCTACTGAACTTTGGCTAATCATATCTCTCACATGGTTCATCTGAAATTCCCCAAACAAAGCTCATTCTCAAGGAAATTCAATTCTCTACAACTTTGATGTTGGGACCAAGGTCAAGAAATGCACCATTTGAGAGATATGAGCCAAAACATTACAGGTCCTTCTAGAAACTCGCAAAAAAGCTGTTTTTTGTCAGGAGCTATATCTTTAAGATAAAATCCTCAAATCCAAACTATGTTCCAAAGTGGCTTGTAGAGGACATCTTGAGCTTTCTAAAAAGTCCTAGATCATATCCATATGATAAATATTGAACAAGTTATGGCTTGCACAAGTTGGTCGATTTTTGAGAATTGCATGAAGCCCTAAGTGATGAAATTTATACTTTTGCGTATTGGGCCCATGATTTTGTATTATCCACGTGATTCCAAGCTCAATAAAGGCCCATTGGTCATATAAAGTTTATTTCATGATTTTATTTTATTTACATTTGATTTTATTCTTTTAAATTCAAATTTAATCAAATTAAATCATATTTTAACAAAATAAATTTTAATATTCATGTTCCAAATATTTAATCAATCAAAATCCCATCCAATGGCCAAGAATGCATGAGAAATATGCATGAAGTAGCATGGATCTTAAATTAGAAAGATTTGATTAAAAATCATATCAAATTTTCCCTTGATGAATGATTGATTCTTTTCCAATTCTTTTCATTTCCTATCTCATAATCTCTTTTCCTTTTCTTCTTCATCTTCTAGAAATAATACCTCTATATGCTAAATGTAGAAACTTTCTCATCATACACATAATTAGATTTGTTGTATCACACAAATGTAATACAGTGAAATAATATACATAATATAATTATTTCATGTGTTCAACATTCTGTTCTTTAAATGTTAAAATTTTAATACATAACTAAAATTTTATTTTTATTTAACAGGAGTTTAAGACCAAGAATGACATTCTCAATTTTCTGGAAGATATTCTTTCTCAGTTGGCTAGGGTAAGTTTAATTACAAATAGAAGGTATAATATGCATTTGAATGTATCATTGAATGTTTTTCTTTACAATATGCATGTTTAGTGTTTATATAGGTAGCCAAGTTACTTGCAACTTAAGTAACTAAAATAACAATCTTCCTAGATTCTAGGAGAAGTAAAATAATTATAATAACTAACTCAAATAAGGAATATTGAATAGTCTCCCTCAAGCTGGAGCTAAAACTAGAGTGTAGTTGTTGAATATGCTCAGCTTGGATAAAATCAAGGAAAAAGGTTGAGGTTCAAAAGGCATCATGAGGATTTCCGCAAGCAAGTGAACGATACTTAGCATCTGAGGAAGAATAAGAGACTGTGATTTATTATTCATAATTCCATGAAAGGTGAAAAATCTTGTGATTGAACGACGAGTGTCAATGCATGAGGCCGAATATGAGTCGCTAAAGGCCTTGAGTTAGATAGTAGAAGTGGAGGAACTTGGTCATGGTGTTGAAGCTCAATGAAAGAAGGGAAAGGATATAGGCAGAAGATTAATCTTCCTAGTTATACCATAATAGAATTTATAATATGTATTTGAATGTATCATTGAAAGCTTTTTTTTATAATATGCATGGCTAAGGTTTATATAGGTAGCCAAGTTAGTTAGCTTAAATAACTAAAATAATAACCATGCTAGATTCTAGGAGAAGTAATAACTATAATAACTAACTTAAATAAGGAGTATTTAGTAATTACTTCCATATTATTAATTAATTCTATATTGTTTGTTGACTAATGAAACATTTTTTTTTTAAATTTGGTTTATAATTATTTTATAAACAGGCCCGTTATCGACCGAAATTTATTCATTTTGAGGATACATCATACGACCGCCACATATGCCGCTGCAATGTCTAATATCATTCTTGCGCTTACCTTTGTACTAGCTTTATTTGGTGTCAATGGAGGAAACAGCAACAATAATCACGATGGAGTATCACATGTTTTATTTGGATCCATATTCATTTTTGCAGAATGTCTGGGTTGTGCCATCTTTATGAATCTTCATAATTTTTTGTCGGCTATTTATGCGGTAAGTTTTTTTCAACCAAACTCTAAAAATTATAATAAAATTATTTTGTAGAAGATTATATTAATGGACTAAACAACTTATTTTCTTCTTTTTCTCATACCAAAGACATTTTTAGTAATTATTTTATAGGGTATATTTGGTTTTTAATTATATGCTAAATGATTATGATATTGTTTTATTTATTTAATTAATTTTTATAATAATTATATATAGGGGATAGTTTGCTCCGGCATTGGATATTTTTTTGAGGGAATAATTATGAAAGAAAAAGGACCAGTTTTTCTTACCACCTTCAATCCATTATGCATGGTAATAGCTGTTGTGGTGAGTTTCTTCTTATTTGGGGAGGAAATCCTACTTGGAAGGTAAACTATAAAAACTATAGTGTAAGAACTTTAAAATTAATTAAATTTTTAAATAATATTTTTGTTGCTCTTACCAATAACTCGTCACGTGCAAAAGATGAAATGAATTCTGAAGAGTTGAAAGAGGCACATTGTGAAAATTCAGGAGACGAGTTGAGAGAGACACACCGTGAAAATTCAGGAGACGGGTTGAGAGAGATACACCGTGAAAGTTCAGGAGACGAAATTACAGTTGAGTTGGTATAGGCTGAGGGACGGAGCTATTCACAACAAAGTATGGGCCTATGCCCCCACTACCTTTTAAACTTTTATATACATCATATAATTATATTATCATACTCACACCTCATATTATCACACTCACTCCCTTTTATGTCACTTGGTCTTTGCATACTCACTCTCTTTTATGCTAGTTGGTCTATGCATTAAATATACAAATGTTATTTAATTAGTTGTGGTCAATGTCATACTATACTAGTATATATCAAAGAAATTGTTTCACGCATGCACGCACGCACACACAAATATATATATTTATATATTTAGAATTAATATTAAAAATATATGTATATATTTGCCCCCACTAGTTAAAAGTTCTTGCTTCGTTCCTTTAAGGTTTATATAGGTAGCCAAGTTAGTTAGCTTAAATAACTAAAATAACAACCATGCTAGATTCTAGGAGAAGTAATAACTATAATAACTAACTTAAATAAGGAATATTTAGTAATTACTTCCATATTATTAATTAATTCTATATTGTTTGTTGACTAATAAAACATAATTTTTTTTAAATTTGATTTATAATTATTTTTTAAACAGGCCCGTTATCGACCAAAATTTATTCATTTTGAGGATACATCATACGGCCGCCACATATGTCGTTGCAATGTCCAATATCATTCCTGCGCTTACCTTTGTACTAGCTTTCTTTTTAAGGTTACTTTTTGTTGTTGTTTAAATTTATAAATTAGATTTACATTTAAATTCAATAATCATGTATTATTTTTATTAAATAATTATTAAACACATTATATTATTTATAAACAAAATTGAAAATTTAAATAAAATATTAAAGAAAACATATTTAGTATAAAGGTAATAAAAAGTTAAAAAATCTCTTATATCTAGGTTGGAGACGATAAACGTTGGAAATAGACGGAGTCAAGCCAAGTTGTTAGGCACCATAGTCACGATCCTAAGAGCTATGGTGATGACCCTAATTAAAGGCCCGGTGTTATTTGGTGTCAGTGGAGGAAACAACAACAATAATCATGATGGAGTATCACATGTTTTATTTGGATCCATATTCATTTTTGCAGGATGTCTGGGTTGTGCCATCTTTGTGAATCTACAAGTAAGTTAATATATTTGGAATTTCAAGTACCTGCAAATAGTGATCTTTTAAAATTAATTAATATATTTTGAATTTTTTTCCCTTTTTATTTGATTTTGGCAACAAAACTTTGTTTTTATTAGGCTATTACATTAAAGTCTTATCTAGCAACACTCTCCTTGACCTCATTGGTATGCTTGATGGGTGCCCTAGAAGGTCTAGAAATGGCTTTTATCATGGAGGAAACACACTTTAATGCTGCTTGGTTGGTTTTCAAGTGGGACATGAATTTGTTATCGGCTATTTATGCGGAAAGTTTGTTTCAACCAAACTCTAAAAATTATAATAAATAGATGTTATATGAAATTATTTTGTATAAGATTATATTAATGGATTAAACAACTTATTTTTTTCTTTTTCTCATACCTAAGAAATTTTAAGCAATTATTTTATAGGGTATATTTGGTTTTTAATTATATGCTAAATGATTATGATATTGTTTTATTAATTTAATCATTTTTTATAATAATTATATTTATAGGGGATAGTTTGCTCAGGCATTGGATATTTTCTTGAGGGAGTGATTATGAAAGAGAAAGGACCCGTTTTTCTTACCACCTTCAATCCATTATACATGGTAATAGCTGCTGTGGTGAGTTTCTTCTTATTTGGGGAGGAAATCCTACTTGGAAGGTAAATTATAAAAACTATAGTGTAAGAACTTTAAAATTAATTAAATTTTTAAATAATATTTTTGTTGCTCTTACCAAAAATTGTAGGGCAATTGGAGCATTTATATTATGTCTGGGATTATTCAGTGTAGTTTGGGGTAAGAGTGGCGATATCAATAACTCGTCACGTGCAAAGGATGAAATGAATTCTGAAGAGTTGAAAGAGGCACATTGTGAAAATTCAGGAGACGAGTTGAGAGAGACACACCGTGAAAATTCAGGAGACGAGTTGAGAGACACACCGTGAAAGTTCAGGAGACGAAATTACAGTTGAGTTGGTCTAGGCTGAGGGACGGAGCTATTCACAACAAAGTGTGGGCCCATGCCCCCAGACTACCTTTTAAACTTTTATACACATCATATAATTATATTATCATACTCACACCTCATATTATCACACTCACTCCCTTTTATGTCCTTTTATGTCACTTGGTCTTTGCAGACTCACTCTCTTTTATGCTAGTTGGTCTATGCATTAAAAATACAAATGTTATTTAATTAGTTGTGGTCAATGTCATACTATTCTAGTATATATCATAGAAATTGTTTCAAGCATGCACGCACGCACACACAGATATATATATATATATATATATATATTTATATATTTAAAATTTATATTAAAAATATATGTATATATTTGCCCCCACTAGTTAAAAGTTCTCGCTTCGTCCCGGTAAGGTTTATATAGGTAGCCAAGTTAGCTAGCTTAAATAACTAAAATAACAACCATGCTAGATTCTAGGAGAAGTAATAACTATAATAACTAACTTAAATAAGGAGTATTTAGTAATTACTTCCATATTATTAATTAATTCTATATTGTTTGTTTACTAATAAAACATAATTTTTTTTTAAATTTGATTTATAATTATTTTATAAACAGGCCCGTTATCGACCAAAATTTATTCATTTTGAGATTACATCATACGATCGCCACATATGCCGCTGCAATGTCTAATATCATTCCTGCGCTTACCTTTGTACTAGCTTTCTTTTTAAGGTTACTTTTCGTTGTTGTTTAAATTTTTAAATTAAATTTACATTTAAATTCAATAATCATGTATTATTTTTATTAAATAATTATTCAACACATTATATTATTTATAAACAAAATTGAAAACTTAAATAAAATATTAAAGAAAACATAGTTAGTATAAAGGTAATAAAAAGTTAAAAAATCTCTTATATCAAGGTTGGAGACGATAAACGTTGGAAATAGACAGTGTCAAGCCAAGTTGTTATGCACCATAGTCACGATCTTAGGAGCTATGGTGATGACCCTAATTAAAGGCCCGGTGTTATTTGGTGTCAGTGGAGGAAACAACAACAATAATCATGATGGAGTATCACATGTTTTATTTGGATCCATATTACTTTTTGCAGGATGTCTGGGTTGTGCCATCTTTGTGAATCTACAAGTAAGTTAATATATTTGGAATTCCAAATACCTGCAAATAGTAATCTTTTAAAATTAATTAATATATTTTGAATTTTTTTTCCCTTTTTATTTGATTCTGGCAACAAAACTTTGTTTTTATTAGGCTATTACATTAAAGTCTTATCCAGCAACACTCTCCTTGACCTCATTGGTATGCTTGATGGGTGCCCTAGAAGGTCTAGGAATGACTTTTATCATGGAGGAAACACACTTTAATGCTGCTTGGTTGGTTTTCAAGTGGGACATGAATTTGTTGTCGGCTATTTATGCGGTAAGTTTGTTTCAACCAAACTCTAAAAATTATAATAAATAGATGTTATATGAAATTATTTTGTAGAAGATTATATTAATGGATCAAACAACTTATTTTCTTCTCTTTCTCATACCTAAGACATTTTAAGCAATTATCTTATAGGGTATATTTGATTTTTAATTATATACTAAATGATTATGATATTGTTTTATTAATTTAAATATTTTTTATAATAATTATATATATAGGGGATAGTTTGCTCCGGCATTGGATATTTTCTTAAGGGAGTGATTATGAAAGAAAAAGGACCCGTTTTTCTTACCACCTTCAATCCATTATGCATGGTAATAGCTGCTGTGGTGAGTTTCTTCTTATTTGGGGTGGAAATCCTACTTGGAAGGTAAATTATAAAAACTATAGTGTAAGAACTTTAAAATTAATTAAATTTTTAAATAATATTTTTGTTGCTCTTACCAAAAATTGTAGGGTAAATGGAGCATTTATAGTATGTCTGGGATTATTCAGTGTAGTTTGGGGTAAGAGTGGCGATATCAATAACTCGTCACGTGCAAAGGATGAAATGAATTCTGAAGAGTTGAAAGAGGCACATTGTGAAAATTCAGGAGACGAGTTGAGAGAGACACACCGTGAAAATTCAGGAGACGGGTTAAGAGAGACACACCGTGAAAGTTCAGGAGACGAAATTACAGTTGAGTTGGTCTAGGCTGAGGGACGGAGCTATTCACAACAAAGTGTGGGCCCATGCCCCCACTACCTTTTAAACTTTTATACACATCATATAATTATATTATCATACTCACACCTCATATTATCACACTCACTCCCTTTTATGTCCTTTTATGTCACTTGGTCTTTGCATACTCACTCTCTTTTATGCTAGTTGGTCTATGCATTAAATATACAAATGTTATTTAATTAGTTGTGGTCAATGTCATACTATACTAGTATATATCATAGAAATTGTTTCACGCATGCACGCACGCGCACACACACACACATATATATATATATATATATATATATATATATATATATATATATATATATATATTTATTTATATTTAAAAATTATATTAAAAATATATGTATATATTTGGCCCCACTAGTTAAAAGTTCTCGCTTCGTTCCTGTAAGTTTTATATAGGTAGCCAAGTTAGTTAGCTTAAATAACTAAAATAACAACCATGCTAGATTCTAGGAGAAGTAATAACTATAATAACTAACTTTAATAAGGAGTATTTAGTAATTACTTCCATATTATTAATTAATTCTATATTGTTTCTTGACTAATAAAACATAATTTTTTTTAAATTTGATTTATAATTATTTTATAAACAGGCCCGTTATCGACCAAAATTTATTCATTTTGAGGATACATCATACGACCGCCACAAATGCCGCTGCAATGTCTAATATCATTCCTGCGCTTACCTTTGTACTAGCTTTCTTTTTAAGGTTACTTTTTGTTGTTGTTTAAATTTATAAATTAGATTTACCTTTAAATTCAATAATCATGTATTATTTTTATTAAATAATTATTCAACATATTATATTATTTATAAACAAAATTGAAAACTTAAATAAAATATTAAAGAAAACATATTTTGTATAAAGGTAATAAAAAGTTAAAAAATCTCTTATATCTAGGTTGGAGACGATAAACGTTGGAAATAGAGGGTGTCAAGCCAAGTTGTTAGGCGCATTAGTCACGATCTTAGGAGCTATGGTGATGACCCTAATTAAAGGCCCGGTGTTATTTGGTGTCAGTGGAGGAAACAACAACAATAATCATGATGGAGTATCACATGTTTTATTTGGATCCATATTCATTTTTGCAGGATGTCTGGGTTGTGCCATCTTTGTGAATCTACAAGTAAGTTAATATATTTGGAATTCCAAGTACCTGCAAATAGTGATCTTTTAAAATTAATTAATATATTTTGAATTTTTTTCCCTTTTCATTTGATTTTGGCAACAAAACTTTGTTTTTATTAGGCTATTACATTAAAGTCTTATCCAGCAACACTCTCCTTGACCTCATTGGTATGCTTGATGGGTGCCCTAGAAGGTCTAGAAATGGCTTTTATCATGGAGGAAACACACTTTAATGCTGCTTGGTTGGTTTTCAAGTGGGACATGAATTTGTTGTCGGCTATTTATGCGGAAAGTTTGTTTCAACCAAACTCTAAAAATTATAATAAATAGATGTTATATGAAATTATTTTGTAGAAGATTATATTAATGGATTAAACAACTTATTTTCTTCTTTTTCTCATACCTAAGAAATTTTAAGCAATTATTTTATAGGGTATATTTGGTTTTTAATTATATGCTAAATGATTATGATATTGTTTTATTAATTTAATTATTTTTTATAATAATTATATTTATAGGGGATAGTTTGCTCAGGCATTGGATATTTTCTTGAGGGAGTGATTATGAAAGAGAAAGGACCCGTTTTTCTTACCACCTTCAATCCATTATGCATGGTAATAGCTGCTGTGGTGAGTTTCTTCTTATTTGGGGAGGAAATCCTACTTGGAAGGTAAACTATAAAAACTATAGTGTAAGAACTTTAAAATTAATTAAATTTTTAAATAATATTTTTGTTGCTCTTACCAAAAATTGTAGGGCAATTGGAGCATTTATATTATGTCTGGGATTATTCAGTGTAGTTTGGGGTAAGAGTGGCGATATCAATAACTCGTCACGTGCAAAGGATGAAATGAATTCTGAAGAGTTGAAAGAGGCACATTGTGAAAATTCAGGAGACGAGTTGAGAGAGACACACCGTGAAAATTCAGGAGACGGGTTGAGAGACACACCGTGAAAGTTCAGGAGACGAAATTACAGTTGAGTTGGTCTAGGCTGAGGGACGGAGCTATTCACAACAAAGTGTGGGCCCATGCCCCCAGACTACCTTTTAAACTTTTATACACATCATATAATTATATTATCATACTCACACCTCATATTATCACACTCACTCCCTTTTATGTCACTTGGTCTTTGCATACTCACTCTCTTTTATGCTAGTTGGTCTATGCATTAAAAATACAAATGTTATTTAATTAGTTGTGGTCAAAGTCATACTATACTAGTATATATCATAGAAATTGTTTCAAGCATGCACGCACGCACACACACACATATATATATATATATATATATATATATATATATATATATATATATATATATATATATATATATATATTTATATATTTAAAATTTATATTAAAAATATATGTATATATTTGCCCCCACTAGTTAAAAGTTCTCGCTTCGTCCCGGTAAGGTTTATATAGGTAGCCAAGTTAGCTAGCTTAAATAACTAAAATAACAACCATGCTAGATTCTAGGAGAAGTAATAACTATAATAACTAACTTAAATAAGGAGTATTTAGTAATTACTTCCATATTATTAATTAATTCTATATTGTTTCTTGACTAATAAAACATAATTTTTTTTAAATTTGATTTATAATTATTTTATAAACAGGCCCGTTATCGACCAAAATTTATTCATTTTGAGGATACATCATACGACCGCCACATATGCCGCTGCAATGTCTAATATCATTCCTGCGCTTACCTTTGTACTAGCTTTCTTTTTAAGGTTACTTTTTGTTGTTGTTTAAATTTATAAATTAGATTTACCTTTAAATTAAATAATCATGTATTATTTTTATTAAATAATTATTCAACATATTATATTATTTATAAACAAAATTGAAAACTTAAATAAAATATTAAAGAAAACATATTTAGTATAAAGGTAATAAAAAGTTAAAAAAATCTCTTATATCTAGGTTGGAGACGATAAACGTTGGAAATAGACGGTGTCAAGCCAAGTTGTTAGGCGCATTAGTCACGATCTTCGGAGCTATGGTGATGACCCTAATTAAAGGCCCGGTGTTATTTGGTGTCTGTGGAGGAAACAACAACAATAATCATGATGGAGTATCACATGTTTTATTTGGATCCATATTCATTTTTGCAGGATGTCTGGGTTGTGCCATCTTTGTGAATCTACAAGTAAGTTAATATATTTGGAATTCCAAGTACCTGCAAATAGTGATCTTTTAAAATTAATTAATATATTTTGAATTTTTTTCCCTTTTTATTTGATTTTGGCAACAAAAGTTTGTTTTTATTAGGCTATTACATTAAAGTCTTATCCAGCAACACTCTCCTTGACCTCATTGGTATGCTTGATGGGTGCCCTAGAAGGTCTAGAAATGGCTTTTATCATGGAGGAAGCACACTTTAATGCTGCTTGGTTGGTTTTCAAGTGGGACATGAATTTGTTGTCGGCTATTTATACGGAAAGTTTGTTTCAACCAAACTCTAAAAATTATAATAAATAGATGTTATATGAAATTATTTTGTAGAAGATAATATTAATGGATTAAACAACTTATTTTCTTCTTTTTCTCATACCTAAGAAATTTTAAGCAATTATTTTATAGGGTATATTTGGTTTTTAATTATATGCTAAATGATTATGATATTGTTTTATTAATTTAATTATTTTTTATAATAATTATATTTATAGGGGGTAGTTTGCTCAGGCATTGGATATTTTCTTGAGGGAGTGATTACGAAAGAGAAAGGACCCGTTTTTCTTACCACCTTCAATCCATTATGCATGGTAATAGCTGCTGTGGTGAGTTTCTTCTTATTTGGGGAGGAAATCCTACTTGGAAGGTAAATTATAAAAACTATAGTGTAAGAATTTTAAAATTAATTAAATTTTTAAATAATATTTTTGTTGCTCTTACCAAAAATTGTAGGGCAATTGGAGCATTTATATTATGTTTGGGATTATTCAGTGTAGTTTGGGGTAAGAGTGGCGATATCAATAACTCGTCACGTGCAAAGGATGAATTGAATTCTGAAGAGTTGAAAGAGGCACATTGTGAAAATTCAGGAGACGAGTTGAGAGAGACACGCCGTGAAAATTCAGGAGACGGGTTGACAGAGATACGCCGTGAAAGTTTAGGAGACGAAATTACAGTTGAGTTGGTCGAGGCTGAGGGACGGAGCTATTCACAACAAAGTGTGGGCCCATACCCCGACTACCTTTTAAACTTTTATACACATCATATAATTATATTATCATACTCACACCTCATATTATCACACTCACTCCCTTTTATGTCCTTTTATGTCACTTGGTCTTTGCATACTCACTCTCTTTTATGCTAGTTGATCTATGCATTAAAAATACAAATGTTATTTAATTAGTTGTGGTCAATGTCATACTATACTAGTATATATCATAGAAATTGTTTCAAGGATGCACGCACGCACACACAGATATATATATATATATATATATATATATATATATATATATATATATATATATATATATATATATATTTATATATTTAAAATTTATATTAAAAATATATATATATTTGCCCCCACTAGTTAAAAGTTCTCGCTTCGTCCCGGTAAGGTTTTTATAGGTAGCCAAGTTAGCTAGCTTAAATAACTAAAATAACAACCATGCTAGATTCTAGGAGAAGTAATAACTATAATAACTAACTTAAATAAGGAGTGTTTAGTAATTACTTCCATATTATTAATTAATTCTATATTGTTTCTTGACTAATAAAACATAATTTTTTTTAAATTTGATTTATAATTATTTTATAAACAGGCCCGTTATCGACCAAAATTTATTCATTTTGAGGATACATCATACGACCGCCACATATGCCGCTGCAATGTCTAATATCATTCCTGCGCTTACCTTTGTACTAGCTTTCTTTTTAAGGTTACTTTTTGTTGTTGTTTAAATTTATAAATTAGATTTACCTTTAAATTCAATAATCATGTATTATTTTTATTAAATAATTATTCAAAACATTATATTATTTATAAACAAAATTGAAAACTTAAATAAAATATTAAAGAAAACATATTTAGTATAAAGGTAATAAAAAGTTAAAAAATCTCTTATATCTAGGTTGGAGACGATAAACGTTGGAAATAGACGGAGTCAAGCCAAGTTGTTAGGCACCATAGTCACGATCTTAAGAGCTATGGTGATGACCCTAATTAAAGGCCCGGTGTTATTTGGTGTCAGTGGAGGAAACAATAACAATAATCATGATGGAGTATCACATGTTTTATTTGGATCCATATTCATTTTTGCAGGATGTCTGAGTTGTGCCATCTTTGTGAATCTACAAGTAAGTTAATATATTTGGAATTTCAAGTACCTGCAAATAGTGATCTTTTAAAATTAATTAATATATTTTGAATTTTTTTCCCTTTTTATTTGATTTTGGCAACAAAACTTTGTTTTTATTAGGCTATTACATTAAAGTCTTATCCAGCAACACTCTCCTTGACCTCATTGGTATGCTTGATGGGTGCCCTAGAAGGTCTAGAAATGGCTTTTATCATGGAGGAAACACACTTTAATGCTGCTTGGTTGGTTTTCAAGTGGGACATGAATTTGTTGTCGGCTATTTATGCGGAAAGTTTGTTTCAACCAAACTCTAAAAATTATAATAAATAGATGTTATATGAAATTATTTTGTAGAAGATTATATTAATGGATTAAACAACTTATTATCTTCTTTTTCTCATACCTAAGAAATTTTAAGCAATTATTTTATAGGATATATTTGGTTTTTAATTATATGCTAAATGATTATGATATTGTTTTATTAATTTAATTATTTTTGATAATAATTATATTATAGGGGATAGTTTGCTCAGGCATTGGATATTTTCTTGAGGGAGTGATTATGAAAGAGAAAGGACCCGTTTTTCTTACCACCTTCAATCCATTATGCATGGTAATAGCTGTTGTGGTGAGTTTCTTCTTATTTGGAGAGGAAATCCTACTTGGAAGGTAAATTATAAAAACTATAGTGTAAGAACTTTAAAATTAATTAAATTTTTAAATAATATTTTTGTTGCTCTTACCAAAAATTGTAGGGCAATTAGAGCATTTATATTATGTCTGGGATTATTCAGTGTAGTTTGGGGTAAGAGTGACGATATCAATAACTCGTCACGTGCAAAGGATGAAATGAATTCTGAAGAGTTGAAAGAGGCACATTGTGAAAATTCAGGAGACGAGTTGAGAGAGACACACCGTGAAAATTCAGGAGACGGGTTGAGAGACACACCGTGAAAGTTCAGGAGACGAAATTACAGTTGAGTTGGTCTAGGCTGAGGGACGGAGCTATTCACAACAAAGTGTGGGCCCATGCCCCCACTACCTTTTAAACTTTTATACACATCATATAATTATATTATCATACTCACACCTCATATTATCACACTCACTCCCTTTTATGTCCTTTTATGTCACTTGGTCTTTGCAGACTCACTCTCTTTTATGCTAGTTGGTCTATGCATTAAAAATACAAATGTTATTTAATTAGTTGTGGTCAATGTCATACTATACTAGTATATATCATAGAAATTGTTTCACGTATGCACGCACGCACACACAGATATATATATATATTTATATATTTAAAATTTATATTAAAAATATATGTATATATTTGCCCCCACTAGTTAAAAGTTCTCGCTTCGTCCCGGTAAGGTTTATATAGGTAGCCAAGTTAGTTAGCTTAAATAACTAAAATAACAACCATGCTAGATTCTAGGAGAAGTAATAACTATAATAACTAACTTAAATAAGGAGTATTTTGTAATTACTTCCATATTATTAATTAATTCTATATTGTTTGTTGACTAATAAAACATAATTTTTTTTTAAATTTGATTTATAATTATTTTATAAACAGGCCCGTTATCGACCAAAATTTATTCATTTTGAGGATACATCTTACGACCGCCACATATGCCGCTGCAATGTCTAATATCATTCATGCGCTTACATTTGTACTAGCTTTCTTTTTAAGGTTACTTTTTGTTGTTTAAATTTATAAATTAGATTTACATTTAAATTCAATAATCATGTATTATTTTTATTAAATAATTATTTAACACATTATATTATTTATAAACAAAATTGAAAACTTAAATAAAGTATTAAAGAAAACATATTTAGTATAAAGGTAATAAAAAGTTAAAAAATCTCTTATATCTAGGTTGGAGACGATAAACGTTGGAAATAGATGGTGTCAAGCCAAGTTGTTAGGCACCATAGTCACGATCTTGGGAGCTATGGTGATGACCCTAATTAAAGGCCCGGTGTTATTTGGTGCCTGTGGAGGAAACAACAACAATAATCATGATGGAGTATCACATGTTTTATTTGGATCCATATTCATTTTTGCAGGATGTCTGGGTTGTGCCATCTTTGTGAATCTACAAGTAAGTTAATATATTTGGAATTTCAAGTACCTGCAAATAGTGATCTTTTAAAATTAATTAATATATTTTGAATTTTTTCCCTTTTTATTTGATTTTGGCAACAAAACTTTGTTCTTATTAGGCTATTACATTAAAGTCTTATCCAGCAACACTCTCCTTGACCTCATTGGTATGCTTGATGGGTGCCCTAGAAGGTCTAGGAATGGCTTTTATCATGGAGGATACACACTTTAATGCTGCTTGGTTGGTTTTCAAGTGGGACATGAATTTGTTGTCGGCTATTTATGCGGTAAGTTTGTTTCAACCAAACTCTAAAAATTATAATAAATAGATGCTATATGAAATTATTTCGTAGAAGATTATATTAATGGATTAAAAAACTTATTTTCTTCTTTTTCTCATACCTAAGACATTTTAAGCAATTATTTTATAGGGTATATTTGGTTTTTAATTATATGCTAAATGATTATGATATTGTTTTATTAATTTAATTATTTTTTATAATAATTATATATATAGGGGATAGTTTGCTCCGACATTGGATATTTTCTTGGGGGAGTGATTATGAAAGACAAAGGACCCGTTTTTCTTACCACCTCCAATCCAATACTTGATGGGGATTCCTCAAAGTAAACAAACCATCTTGCTCTAGAAGACCACTATTTGTTAGCCTCTTGGGGAAATTCGGGTGTATGAACCTTCTTTCTTGATAAGAAAACCCTTCCACGACTTTGCAGGGGAAGCTTGAGTACATGCCCAAGTGACTCGGGCACTAACATGATCAAAGCCTAACTAGACTATGCTAACTATGCAATTATGATGTGAAGTATGCATGAATATTATGATGATTATAAAATGTAAAGTGAATGTGAATAGAATTGTCGCGGATGTGAAATCCTATGATACGACTTGAATCTTTGTTGATCAGAAGTTGTCTTCTTCTTGCAGTTTGCACTCCGTTGGGGATAACTGGTTATCGGTTGCCCGCTGTTTGAAGTGAGTGATATGAATTGAAGTGAAGATCCTTCATCGGGAGATATTCGCAAAGCGACCTCATGGGGAAATTTTGGTTCCTAGAGTCTCAACCATTCTTGGAGCAACTGTTTGCATTCTTCCTATTGTTTGTAAACCTTAGAAAGAAAATTTCACCTTTATTTTGCAAGTAAATTCATTTTATTTTATGAAAACATTTTGTTTCAAGAAAATGACTGTTAAACTTAAAAATGCATTTTAAGAAACTGAATAAGACTCGATTGCAAAGAAAAGGCACATGGCTTAAATTATTATTTATGGGATGGTAATCAGCCAAATGCTTGATCCCATGGAGTATTTACAAAGTTGGAAATTGGTAATTTTTCGGGAAAAGGGCTACGATGAAACGTGACGACCGTTATCTTTCCCTTCCACTCTGAATCGCGTTGTATTCGTGCTTCGTAGAAGATGACCTACTGATGATGAATACTCCGCTATGGATTCTCTGAATGATCAAGTTTGTCCTGAATACAGTTACTTGCCATATATCCCTAACTTTTGCGTAAACTACCCCTTTCGGGTTTTAAGTCTACCGGGATTGATTTTTTTTTATGTCTCTAACTTTTGCCTAAATCGCCCTTTCGGGTTTTCGATCCATCGAGACTCTCTTTTTTGCCTAAGCCGCTCTTTGCGAGTTTTCAACTTAGCGAGCTGTTCTTTTAATTATTTAGGCAAAGTATTTCTTGATTGCGTCGACGTTCACAGGACGGGTGAATTCTTCTCCATCCATAGTCGTGAGCATTAAGGCTCCTCCTGAGAAAGCTCTCTTGACCACGTATGGACCGTCATAATTGGGAGTCCATTTCCCTCTCGAATCTGTGAGAAAAGATTGAATCTTTTTTAGTACAAGGTCGCCTTCTTTTATTGTGCGAGGTCGAACCTTTTTGTCGAAAGCTTTCTTCATTCTTTGTTGATATAGCTCTCCGTGGCATAAAGCTGTCATGCGCTTTTCTTCGATTAAATTCAATTCATCGAATCTGCTTTGACACCACTCGGCTTCTGTTAATTTTGCCTCCATCAAGACTCTCATTGATGGGATCTCAACCTCTATGGGTAGGACTGCTTCCATACCATATACAAGGGAGAAAGGAGTTTCCCCAGTCGAAGTACGTACAGATGTACGGTAACCATGAAGAGCAAACAGGAGCATTTCATGCCAATCTTTGTAAGTGATGACCATCTTCTGAATGATTTTCTTGATGTTTTTGTTAGCTTCTTCTACAGCTCCATTCATCTTTGGTCTGTAAGGAGATGAGTTGTGATGTTCAATCTTGAATTCTTCACAAAGTTCCTTCATCATTTTGTTGTTCAAATTTGACCCATTGTCAGTGATTATCCTGCTAGGAATGCCGTAGCGACATATGATATGATTCTTGATAAACCTGACGACAACTTGTCTTGTAACATTTGCATATGAAGCTGCTTCGACCCATTTGGTGAAATAGTCTATGGCTACCAAGATGAAGCGATGTTCGTTGGACGCTTTTGGTTCGATCATTCCAATCATGTCGATTCCCCACATGGAGAAAGGCCAAGGGGAAGAGACTATATTGAGAAGAGATGGTGGCACATGAATTCTATCGGTGTAGATCTGACATTTGTGACACCTCTTTGCATACTGGTAGCAATCTAACTCCATCGTCAGCCAATAATATCCTGCTCTCAGTATTTTCCTTGTCATGGCGTGTCCATTGGTGTGAGTACCAAAGGAACCTTCATGTATTTCTCTCATGAGTGTTTATGCTTCTTTTCTATCAACGCATCTGAGTAGGACCATGTCAAAATTTCTCTTGTACAGAACATCTTCATTCAGGAAGAATCTGCCAACTAACTTTCTCAAAGTCTTTCTATCTTTCTTTGACGTCCCAAGAGGGTACTCTTGCCTTTGAAGAAAGTTTTTGATGTTGTGATACCACGGTTTGTCGTCGATGATTGCTTCTACTGTGAAAACATGAGCGGGCCTATCCAGGCACATAACATCGATCCGAGGAATGTCATTCCAATGATTTATCCTAATCATGGAAGAAAGTGTGGCTAATGCATCAGCCAAGTTATTTTCTTCACGAGGAATGTGATGAAAATCTACCCTGTCGAAGAATGGTAATAATCTTCTCGCGAAGTCTTTGTAAGGGATTAGCCCAAGTTGGCGTGTTTCCCATTCTCCTTTGATTTGATTTATAACCAAAGCAGAATCTCTGTATACATCCAAGTGTTTGATTCTTAGATCTATGGCTTCTTCGATACCCATGATGCAAGCTTCATATTTGGCCTCATTGTTTGTGCACTTGAAAGTTAATCTGGCGGTAAATGGAATGTGGGTACCTTGAGTTGTAACAATGATTGCCCCAATTCCTCATCCATAAGCGTTGACAGCTCCGTCAAAGATCAAGCCCCATTGGGATCCTATCTCAGGTCCTTCGTCTGGTAGTGGCTCGTCGTAATCTTTCATCTTGAGGTACATGACGTCCTTGTCTGGAAAGTCAAAACTGGTTGATTCATGACCATTGAGTGGATGGTGAGCCAGGTGCTCAGCTAGGATACTTCCTTTCACGGTTTTCTGTGCGTGATACTCAATGTCATATTCTGATAACAACATCTGCCAAGGGGTGATTCTCCCGGTTAAGACAGGCTTTTCAAAGATGTACTTGATTGGATCCATATGGGAGATCAAACAAGTAGTATGTCGAATCATGTACTGGCGGAGACGCTTGGCAGCCCAGGCCAAAGCACAACAGGTCTTCTTGAGCATGGAGTAGCGGGATTCACAGTCAGTGAATTTCTTGCTCAGGTAGTAGATGGCATGCTCTTTTCTTCTCGTCTCGTCTTGCTGTCCAAGGACACATCCCATGGAATCTTATAAGACGGTTAAGTACATTATCAAAGGTCTTCCTTCCATTGGAGGAGACAGGATGGGTGGTTCGAGCAGATATTCCTTAATGCTGTCGAACGCTTTCTGACAATCGTCTGTCCAGACGCAACTCTGATTTTTCCGTAGAAGTTTGAAAATTGGAGCACAAGTTGCAGTCATGAGATATATGAATCTTGAGATATAATTCAGACGTCCGAGAAATCCTCTAACTTGTTTCTCGGTTCTGTGCGAAGGCATTTCTTGAATTACCTTGACTTTATCTGGATCTACTTCAATTCCTCGTTTGCTGACGATGAAACCAAGGAGTTTTCCTGAGTAGACACCAAAGGTACACTTGTTGGGATTCAGGCGAACCTGAAACCTCCGTAAGCGTTGAAATAACTTTGTCAGATTCTGTATGTGATCTTTCTCATTCTCTGATTTGGCAATCATGTCATCCACATAGACTTCCACTTCCTTATGCATCATGTCGTGGAAAAGTGTAGTCATGGCTCTTTGATATGTTGCCCCCACGTTCTTTAATCCAAAAGGCATAACGCGGTAGCAGAACGTTCCCTAGGGGTGATGAAAGATGTTTTCTCCATGTCTTCAGGTTCCATCTTGATTTGGTTGTATCCCGAAAATCCGTCCATGAATGAGAAAACTTTGGATTTTACTGTACTGTCAACCAACATGTCAATATGTGGTAAAGGAAAATCATCCTTAGGGCTAGCTTTGTTCAAATCTCTGTAGTCGACGCATATGCGTACTTTTCCGTCTTTCTTAGGAACGGGAACAATGTTAGCTAACCACTGAGGGTATTCTGAAGTGACGAGGAAACCAGCGTTGATTTGCTTTTGAACTTCCTCTTTAATTTTCATGGCCATTTCCGGGTGAGTTCTTCTCAATTTTTGCTTGACCGGAGGGCATTCTGGCTTCAAAGGTAAGTGATGCTCCACTATATTGGTATCCAACCCTGGCATATCCTGATAGGACCAAGCGAAGACATCTGAGAATTCTTTGAGTAGTTGTATCAAACTCTCTCTAATCTCTGAACTGAGTGAAGCTCCAATCTTAACCTTTTTTCTGTTTCCATCGGAACCAAGGTTAATGATCTCTAGAGGCTCATTGTATGGCTGAATGGCCTCTTCCTTTTGTTGAAGTAACCGTGAAATTTCCTTTGATATTTCTTCGTCTTCTTCTTCTTCTGCCTCGAATACAGGAAACCCAAAGCATTGAGAAGTCATACGGTCGTACGTTTCAACGGGGTATTTTATGATTAATCTGCATATGTGTGATGAATTTCATTTAGACAACGAGGGAAGACTCTGTGTATGCAGTTAATGGAATATTTTGATGTTTTTTTAAGGGTGTTTTTTTTTAGGATTACCAATTTCCGAAAAAAGAAAAGGGAAAAACTAACGGAGGAACAAAATGACATTTTTTATTTATCGACAGTCACTTCTTGAAACAAAGACCCTATAAAACAAAACTCTATTGCTTTGGGCGAAGCAAAGAGGGACATTTTCCTAAGAAATAGTAAAATTCAAAGCCCTATGAAACCTCTCTTCACCCTGGGCTATGGTGAGAGGACAAAATAACAGTGAAAGTTCCTACTTAGGAGTGCGAACAACAGTCGAAACTTCAACAGCCGTCCAATAATGGCGAACCCCATTGTGCACTAGGTAATCTGGAACCTTAGGCTTAAGCTGGCCTGTGGTAGGTCTTGATTTACCAACCACTGTCTTTGCAACACTCAGACGATCTTCTTCTACTTCAGCAGACTGAGCGATGTGAGCATACCCATTTCCAAGTGGAGTATGTCGGTTTTTCTTTTGAGGAAACTTCCAATATTCTGAATGGAGAGACTCATTGTCGGAGACACTTTCGAGATCATCCTCTTCTGTATTTTGGTCTTGCTCTTCTCCCAAGATGGCATTGACTAGGTATGTGAACTCTAAATCCGTAGCCTCTGTAGGTGACTTGGGGATATAATCCTCAATGATGACTTCACCAGTCGATGATGATGAATAGCAAGGGTTATATATCTATTTTGGCTGAGTAAGGTACTCGTAATCAATGTTCCATTCAGTTGGAACAATGTCTTCAAGAGAGATTTTTGAACTTTCAGGAGCGGAGTATTTCACCATGTAGTCGAACTTTCCGCTTGGTTCTCCTAATGTATCCCAGGTTTCTTCGGGGATAGGAGGAACTTCTTTTGATGAACCATGACTTCTGGTGGTGAAGCTGTTAGTAACTTCGTCACTGCTTGGTTGAGTCTTACTTTCAGATCCTTTAATTGGATAACAACAAGGTGAATCAGACTCTGATAGGGATATGTATCCTGCCTCGAGAAGGTAAGACATACATTCCACTTCAAAATTCTCATCAGTGTTTTCCGTACCGATGGTATTGACTGTTTGTTGAACAGGTTGAAGAAAACCTCCGCTGCGGAAAGTTTCTTGAATTGGAAGAACTACCTCAATTCCTGGAATAGCCTTTGATGATGTTGGAAAGAATCCAACTCCTGTTCTGTTCTTGTTGTTGGTAGGAATATTAATGTGCCCCCAACCACTGGTAGTGCCATCCTTTACAACTTGGATTACATCTTTGTAAGAAGAAATAGATGCTGCTTTCTCATTTCCTTTTTCCTTATCCAAGGAAAGTGCTTGGAATTTAGTTCCAGCGACTTCTTTTGGTTCTATGTCGAAGAATGATGACAGGTTGCTGACGATCAGAGCTCGTTCTTCACATACGGTTACCAATTTGTCATTTCTTATGAACTTCAGTTTCTGATGAAGTGTTGAAGTAATTGCCCCAGCTTCATGAATCCATGGGCAGCCTAGCAAACAACTGTATTATGCTGGGATATCCATAACTTGGAAGGTGATTTTGGACGTCTGAGGTCCAATAGTTATAGGAAGATCTACTTCTCCAAAAACTGACTTCCTTGATCCATCAAATGCTTTGACGATGACATGACTGTCCCTTAGCGGGAAATCCTTGAAGGATAATCTTGACAATGTTGATTTAGGCATGACGTTGAGAGAGGATCCATTGTCTATTAGGACTCATGTGAGAACATCACCCATGCAGCTAACTGAGATGTGAAGTGGAAGATTATGGTCCACTCCTTCTTCAGGAAGATCTTCGTCACAGAAACTCAGGTTAGTTCCTGCGGAGATGTTGGCAATGATATTGTTGAATTGTCCTACAGTAACACCAGGTTCTACGAAAGCTTGTTCCAAAACTTTTTGTAGATCTTCCCTATGAGCTTCAGAACTCAATAGTAGGGAGAGAACAGATATCCTAGACGGAGTATGTAGCAATTGGTCTACAATTTTGTATTCACTCCTCTGGATTAATTTCAAGATCTCATCATTTTCTTTCGCTTGAGTAGCATTGGTCGGATGATCGTGTTGCTTATGTGGTGCTTCTTCAGAAAATTTCTCCATATTTTATGTTGTTATGTTGAAGACTCGTCCACTTCTGGTGACTCGACTAACGTCAGCAATGTTGACAACAGACGGTAATGGTATTTCCTTACCATTTTCAAAGAACGTAGCGTTGTACTTGTATGGTATAGCCTTACTGGACTCATACGGTACAAGACCTGGTAAGTAGATGACTAATGGAGCAATTGCTGTCTTCCTGCTGTTATACTTAACTTGCATTGGTTCAACTTAATTAATTTGAGAAGATACGGTAAAGACTTCGTCATCCTTTCTGTTGGCAAGAACCGTAATGGTATTATCATCCATTAGTTTCTGAATGTCGTTGCGAACGCGCAAACACCCTCGTGAGTTTCTTCGACAGATTCTGCATCTACTGTAAGGATGGAAATTCGTTCCAAAGTAGGCAAGTCCATTTAAAGTCTTATGGAACCTGACTACCGATCCTTCGAGATCTTCAACTCTGTAGATCTTGTATTTTTCTGGACATCCTTGAACCATATTGACGTTGTACTCAGTTTTGATTCGGATGTGTTGAATCCATCCTAAGTCCATTTGTTCTTGTAATGCAGCTTGAACTACAGCACATCCTTGATTATTCTTTGGACAAATTTCACATGCAAAGTAGTTGTGCAGCGGTATATGGCCGTACCCAGCTTATCTGGCGTGCATTTTGACGGGATTTTCCCCTATCTGACGGATGTCGTAGATTTGAATGACGTTGGGGTATTGATCTATCAGATTCACTAAAGATTCTTTGTGTTGCGGCAAAGGATTTACTTGGACATTAGGATTAGTATCTTTGAAGGATAGCATTCCGCTCTTCACTAATCTTTGAACGTCGGTCTTGAAAGGGAGACCGTTCTCAATGTTGTGACCTGGTGCCCCCTGATGATAAGGACAAGATTGGTCAGCCTTGAACCATGATGAAGAACTGTTTGCCGGATTTGGAGGACTCCTTGTCTGAATGAGTCCTTTTGCCAGTAGAGTTGGAAACAATTCTGCATACGGCATTGGTACGGGGTCAAAGGTAAAATACTTTGGTATCCGATTGTTGTTGAAATTTGGAGGTCGAACCTGTTGCTGAGGTTGTTGCGACCTTTGTTGAAATGGTTGTTGAGAACCCTGAGGTTGATAAGCTGGCGCTGAGTTAACAACCGGAGTTATTGTAGCAACTTGAGGTGGAAACTTATTCTTTGCTTTGTGCAAGACATTGCTGACATCTTGATCCTTCTTCTTCTGGAAAGAACTTCCATACTTCCTAGGACCAATAGAAGATTCTGGTTCTTTGTTCAAGCGTCCTTCTCGAACTGCTTCTTCTAAACGTACACCCATGTTTACCATCTTTGTAAAGTCACTTGGGGCACTTGCAACCATTCGTCCGTAGTAAAATGGACTTAAGGTCTTGAGATAAATTTTTTTCATTTCTTTCTCTTCAAGTGGTGGACATATTTGAGCAGCAACTTCACGCCATCTCTGAGTGTATTCCTTGAAGCTTTCTCTATCCTTTTGAGTCATGTCCCTGAGTTGATCTCTGTCGGGAGCCATATCTAGATTGTACTTATACTGTTTGACGAAGGCCTCTCCGAGGTCTCGAAAAGTACGAATCCCTGAACTGTCCAAGTTCATGTACCATTTGAGTGCAGCACCAGTCAGGCTGTCTTGAAAATAATGAATGAGCAATTGTTGATTATCAGTCTGAGTTGACATCCTTCGAGCGTACATCACGAGGTGACTTTGTGGGCATGAATTCCCTTTGTACTTCTCGAACTCTAGTACTTTGAATTTGTGAGGAATCTTAACATTTGTAACCAGACAGAGATCTGTAGCATTCTTTCCAAATAGATCTTGTCCTCGAAGAGTCTTGAGTTCCTTCTACATTTGCAGAAATTGTTCCTGGAACTCGTCCAATCTTTCATACACGCCAGCATCCTCACTGGGAGCGTGATGATATACTTGTCCGCCCGATGGAGGATAAGTATGCATAATGGGCTGTGGAGAAGCCATGACAGCAGATCTTGGTATCTCAACATTTTGTTGTGAGAAACCCATTGCCGTTGCTCTTGGAACTTCAATTTCCAGATGTCTGTAACCCTCCGGTGGATGCATCTCCGTTGTAGCTCTTGGAACTTCAGAAACTGGGGGTATGTACCCGTCTGGAATAAAGTTATACGGCATGCCCCAAGGTCGGTTGGGTGGCATGGTATACTGAGGAATAGGAGTAGAAACAATCTCGGAAACCACAGTCCTTTGTTGTTCTTCTGGCGTTGGTCGATTCTCTGCAACTACCAGGGCTTCTACCATACTATTGAGCCTTTCAATAGCATCTTTGAGAGTAGTAACCTCTTCTCTGAGTTCTCCATTCTCTTGTTCTAAGTCTTCCATTCTTTTCTTGCGACTTGAACGAGTGTTGTATGAATGAGACAGCTTGAAAGTCTTGGTTCACCTCCTTCTCCTCCTCTCTTTCTGGAGAAAGGAAAGTGACGATTAGATCCGCAACAATTCTCGTGTCAGTGCGTACGACTAAAGCGATGCATGATGTGCAATTAGGTTAATATTTTTCAAGGAAACACCATAATTACGTTATGAAACATCAAACTTTTTATTAATTAAGCGAAAACGCTGTTTTTTACGCACTTTGAAAAGGGAAATACAGAGAAACAAAGAGAAAGCACTCTAAAAATCTGACGAAGAGCCGACTTCACGTTCTAATATTTTCTTCTGTTTCTTGAGATAAGCATTCTCTGACGTGAGTTGATCGATGATCCAGGAAGCAGGAGGGATATGATGAGAAAGTGACGATTGTGTCACTTGTCGACCGAGTACTTCAAGTAACTCATCCTTCCTTCTTAGGATGTTCTGAATCTCAACATTTTCCGTGTTGAAGATTCGATACTTGTTCCTCCAAGCATTCCTTTCTTGGCATACCTTGTTTAATGCCGCTTGCAGTTTTTCAACATCGGTGGAGAAAAGGAATATTGGTTCCCTTAGGGGAATAGGTTTTTGATGTTGATATGGCATCCTGAGCTTGAATGCCCTGACGCGTACCCATTGAAGGTAAGGATCCAGGGAGATGCAAAGATGTTTTCCTAACAATCTTCTCCCTTTGCTGTGAACAAGACGCCAGGCTTTGATAATTTCCTTCTTCAGCATGTTACCATGATCGTCGATGTTCTTGAAGAACAGACCCTCCAATTGAATACTACTTGGTATATTTTTCATGGGATAACCGTATTGACGACGGGCTAAAGCTGGATTGTAGCTGATTCCTCCCTTAGTTCCAATAAGGGGTACGTTGGGATAGCTTCCGCAACTGAAGATGATCTTGGTTTCGTCGTTGTCAGGACTACACCAATCAATTTCCGAATGAGTGAGGGACATGATTTTCTGTGACCAGTAAAGGCCATCCCTCATGTTCCAGAAAGTGCTAGACTTTGGTAGGTGTGAGACGAATCATTCGTATAACAACGGTATACAACATGTGATTAATCCTCCTCGTTGCAGGTTTCTTGAATGCACAGAGTGATAAGCATCTGCAAGCAAGGTTGGAACTGGATTTCCAATTAAGAAGATCTTAATTACGTTGATGTCGACGAAATCGTTAATGTTAGGAAACAAAAACAATCCGTAGATAAGCAATGCCAATATTTCCTCAAAAGCGCTCATATCTTGGATGCTGACGAAGTACCGAGCTTGATCCAATAGGAACTTGGAGGGCAATCCTTGAATTCCTCCTTTACTCACCATATGAGTTCTGATGTCGACTACGTTTAAGGGAGTAGTTGCTGCAATGATGATGTCGTCAAGATTCTTTTCCAAACCGGAGTACGGATCTTGCGCGTACACGGGTATTCCAATCAGACGAGAGTACTCCTCCAACGTAGGCATGAGTTGATAATCTGGAAAGGTGAAGCAGTGATGCGTTGGATCGTAAAACTGCACCAATGTGGGAAGGATCCCATCCACAATGTTGGTATTAATAAGAGGCAGAAGTTTTCCATACTTCTCCTTGAAAGCTTGGGGGTTGACCACCAGTTTTCCGAGATTTTCCAATTCCTCGACCTTAGGAATTTTGAAGGTGTATTTCCTATCTCTCTTTCTTCTGTAATCCAGGTCATTTATGTTTTCCTATCCCTTTTGTATTGGATTTGTGTGTCTGACACGATCGATACTATTTGTTTGTCGGTCGTTGGATGTCTTAGGACAATGGCTGCAGGAAGGAATGTTGACATTAATGTTGAGGCGGTGATGAGGTGGACTGGTGCGATTGGACAAGTGCCACAAGAGAATTCCGGTTATGGAGGGAAGGATGGCTTCTGTGCTTTTGGAGACTTCCTAAGGTGCAATCCATCGACTTTTGAAGGAAAGTATGGACCGGACAAAGCACATGCATGGATGAGAGAAATGGAAAAGATTTTTCAAATCATGATTTGTACGGATGTACAAAAGGTGCAGTTGGGTACTCACATTCTGACGAAAGGAGATGACGATTGGTGGAGTAATATTGTGCGGAGATTTGAAAGATAAGGTATTGAAGTCACTTGGACTCTTATTCGTGATGCATTTTTGGAAAACTATTTTCCAGAAGATGTGCGTGGGAAGAAAGAAGTGGAGTTTCTAAACTTGAAACGAAAAAGGGGACAATCCAGTGGGAGACCTTATGATATCAGGAGGAAACAATCTGGTTTTGGCGAAAAAGCTAAGTGGGGGAGGGACCCTTACTCCACTTAAGTGTTTCAGATGTGGTGTTGAAGGCCATCGTGTTGTTGAGTGTAAGAAAGAAGTTGCTACTTGTATCAAGTGTAGCAGGCTAGGCCACATAGCTGCTAATTGTAGAGCGGGTTCGAGGGTGACTTGCTACAACTGTGGAGATCAAGGTCACATTAGTACCAAGTGTGACAAACTGAAGGAGGAACAATCAAAGGGAAAAGTACTTGCGATGTCTAGTGCTAAGACCACTGCTAAGGATAAGCTAATCTGAGGTACTTGCGTTATTATTGATAATGGTGCAACATATTCATTTGTTTATTTGGATTGTGCTAAGAGAATGAATCTTGTCTTATCTGGTATGCGTAGAAGTACGGTTATTAATACACCTGCTATGGATTTTGTTTCTACTTCTTATATGTGTTTGAATTGTCTGTTGAGTATTTTTGGTAGAGATTTTGAGAATTGAATTAGTTTATTTTTGTTAGAGCAAGTTGATGAGAATTTTGGTATAAATTGTTTGGAGTTGAAGCAAGTAATTGTAATCTTAAGAGGAATTTTGGATATTGGTTGTCATACCCCAAAATTTGCCCACCATATTTTTATAATTCAAGCTCGTATGAATATCAAAAGCTCAAGACTTGACTGACTGTACACTCTCCTAAACAACAACCCTCAAACTAGGGTTTTGATCTTTCCAAAGTAAAGTCAGGTTCTGATACCTCCAATGGACTCCATGGCCTCTCGTATGATTCAAATAATCCCCATGCCAAGTTTCAAGCTCTGATTCACAATATTGCTCAATCAACAGCTCAAATGGTCAACAGTCGCCTAGGTTGACCTAAAAGTCAACTGTGGTCAAAGTACAGTCAAAACTTTTGATTTTTGGTCAACGTCCTTATTTTGAAGTATCGTTCATCATTTGATCAAGGTTTGATCATGATTCGTCAAGAAAAGCTCCAAAACCATCAAAACCTAAGTTTCTAAATTAGGGTTTTTAAGGAGAAAGTCAACCCAACTTTGACCAGCCATAACTTTCACATGGAACATCCGAAATTTCTCATCCAAAGCTCATTTTGAAGGAAATTGAATTCTCTACAACTTTTTCTCTCTAAGGCCGAGGCCAGAAATGCACCATTTAAGAGATATAAGCCAAAACATTACAGGTCCTTCTAGAAGCTTGCAAAAAGCAGTGTATTGTCAGGAGCCATGTCATCAAGATAAAATCTCCAAATGCAAAAAATATTCCAAAGTGGCTTGTAGAGTACATCTTGATCTTTCCAAAAAGTCTTAGAACATGTTCATATGATAAAAATTGAAGGAGATACGAGGCTCAGAAGTTGGTCGATTTTCAAGGAAAACATAAAAACCTAATTGCATAGTTTTGTGTTTTTAGGTTAATGGGCCGAGAACTTTGATTCCAAACATGTTTGTGACCCAATATATGATCCCTAAAACCCATCCACAAGCTTTCACCATTTTTATTTTTATTATTTGAATTTTATGCAATTAAAAGGAAAATAAATGAAATAAAAAGTGAATTAAATGGATCAATACCTGTAGATTTAGCTTTGGATCATATTAAAGGCCCATGTATGCATACATAAGACTCCAATTTCGTGGCCTAGGGTTATGGAGAGAGTATTTTCTAAAATTAGAAAGAATTAACATGTTTTTATCCAAATATTTTTTCACTCCTAACAACCTAATATCCAAGCCCACAAACAAACCTAATTCATTCACATATATATACACAAAACTTCATCAAGCAAGGGGACGAATCCTTGCCTCCATACATGTTCTAAAACTCTCACAAAATAATCCTAACTATGGCATGATCGAAATTGCATATCTAGCGAATTTCAATCGAAACCAAGCACCTAATTATCTTCCTGAGATTCCCAGGAATGGTTCCATTCATTACCCATGCGTTCAAGTGCCCAAGACGGTCGCATCCAAACTCACCTCTTTGGTAAAACTTTCAAGCTTTGAATTTATCTATTCATGAATTATTAACTGATGTAACTTGCATAGATATATTCTGGGTACTTTTTAGGACAGGTTCAACGTCATAAATGCGAGTTTTAAGGACAGAGTCTCGACTCACCATTTCTAGGGCTCGAGCTTCTTGAATCCATCGAATCTCCTCATACAAGCACTTTAAGGCCAAAACGATGATTCCATCGTGTTCGTTAGTGTCGATTTAGAGGGGAGAGGTATTCTTTGACGTTGTTTTGTGAGATTTTTGCAGGTTTTTGAATTCCCAGGATTAGCTACTACATTCATACCAGCATTCGTAGCAAAACCGTTGGGAATTCAGAGCTAATCCTATGTTGGAGATGATTAATAGTGCCAAAGACTTGTTGACTACCATGAGGCGCACCCTGGTTGGCCAGTCAGCCCTCGTACTCTCTCTCCACGCACGCGTCTCCATTCTGATTGGCTGGTCAAAAAATATTTACTCTCTTTCCACTCGTGATTGGCCCATCCAGGATGGTCAGCCATGTGGGTTCGTGAGTCAAAGGGGGGGGGTTCGAATCCCAGCGTCCCACCTTATTTTTAACATAGTTTTGTTTGCAATTGTGCACAGATCCCACGCATTGGATGTACGCACACGCATGATGCACCCCAAGATCCTTACTGATGGATCATCACAAAGCCAGATCTGAAGGTCCCAGCACGCAGCCTCACGATACACCCTCGAGGGCTTCCCGCACCAGAATATACACGCCCTGGTTTTTTTCTTTTTATTATTATTATTATTATTATGTTGTTTTGTTCTTTTTGTTTTGTTTTTTTTAATAACTTTTTTACATAATAATATTTCTTTATAAAGTAAACTTTAGTTTTTTTATTTAATTAAATTAAGTAATTAGTAATTAGATAAATTTAATTTAGTTAATTGATTAATTAAAGGTTTAATAGGCATTTACACCCCTTTAATGTTAACGAATTTTGCTTTTCCCCTCTCTGTTGCCAAAGGCAAGTTTTGACAACGGTTTTTTAAAAAAATCGTTGGCAAAACCTGCTTTTGGCAACGGAGGGGGGAAAACCAAAATTCGCTAACATTACAGGGGTGTAAATGTGTATTAACCCTTAATTAAATTAGGTAAATTAATTAGTATAATTTTAATTAGAATTAGGTTAATTTATTTAGAATTAGGATTAATTTAAATTAAATTAGGATTTTAAAATTAATTAGGTTAAAAAACCAATAATTAATTTTTAGGGTTTGACTAGCCTTGGTTAATCTAGAAACCCTAGTAGCCTTAGGTGTTTTAGGTAGGTGTTGTCCATTAACGCACTCTATGCAAACCTTATTTAGGTCACAATAAGTTTTCTTAATCAACCTTAGGGGTTTAGTGTTAGGGTTTGCATTGCCTTTTAACCTGGTATTTTAGCCTTTTATTATTTTGCGCCTTTTATTTGCCTTTATTATTTTTCCCTATTATTTATAATCTTGTCTTTATTTTATTATTACCGCTGCGTGTCAGGGTGCATTATCTACTTAATTATTTCTTTTAATTTTTCAGTAAATTTTTACCATATTATGTAACTGTTCACAGGATGTAATAGTTTAATGGGTTAAATATACGATGCCCCCCTGCCATTAGGGCGAGATTTGATTTCCCCCCTTGAAGTATTTTTTTTGTGATCTCTCCCTTATAAAATAAAGATTCTGTTTTCAGAACCCCCTATCCCTTGTTTGGATGACTGGATGTGGAGAATCTTCCTACGTGGCATTAATTTTGCTGACTGTGTATTAATTTTTCTTTATTTAAATAATGATATGTTAATACTCTTTGAAAACATAGCTTAAAAAATGGACACATGAGAGACTCGAACTCAGGACAATTGGCTTTGATTTCCAACACCCAACCACTAGGCTAACTGTTTTGGTTTGTTAATATGTAAATTGAAACCATTTTTATTAGTTTATTATTCTAAGTTTTTTTCTTGAGTTTTAATTTTTTTTTTGCACTGATCTTTCTTTTGAACCCAGCATCCTTTCTATCGTCTTCTTCGTTCTACCTTTTTACCATGACCATTTTGCACACATACAAAATTAACAGAAAATACAAATTGAAGACATGGTTCAACTCAGTTTTCCAACCTCAACATAAATCTAATCCTCAAATTCGTTGAAACCTCCACAATCCTATTTAATTTGAAATTTTGTTCTCAAGCCCTAAAGCTTAAA
Organism: Vicia villosa; assembly: GCF_029867415.1. Classification (NCBI taxonomy): domain Eukaryota; kingdom Viridiplantae; phylum Streptophyta; class Magnoliopsida; order Fabales; family Fabaceae; genus Vicia; species Vicia villosa. The sequence continues at coordinate 70,632 of NW_026705855.1, read as the reverse complement.
CGTCAAATTAAATGGTGTATATGAAGCAATTCAAACAAATAACATGGGGTTATTATTCAGTGAAGCATGGAAAACAAACTGATATCAAGAAAATTCATGAAAAAGAGAAAAATCACCAATCTAGAACGGAGCTTGTCTGACGGTTTGCGGCTCCGACGAAGGCTTCAGCTCAGGTAACTATATTTGCTTAGATTTTTAGATTATAGTTACCGTGAGTGAAAGTTTTACTGTTATCTCGACCTATGGATTCAAATGCAAATAATTTGGGTTATATTATGTGCGGTGGTTGCGGACTGTTCAAGGGCTTCTTCCAACTTTTAATCTGTTTTGGATTCTTTTTTTTGCGATAATTGGATCGTTAATTTCGATTTTGTTTTGTATTGTTGTTGTTGTGGTGTGATATCAAATGATTCTATTTGTGTTCTATGTGTTTTTTTAAAGATATTCTTTAAAGGCTTGTTGTTGTGAATTTTGTAGTGATGAAGCAAATTTGTGAGAGAACTTGTGATTATGTGATTATGTCTAGTTTTGTTTTGGTTTCCAGACTGTGAATTTTTTTTAATTTTTACAGACGAGAACTAGTGAGAGAGATGAAGAAGATTTATAAACAAAAGAATATGTAAATAAATTTTGACAGAAAGATTTACAAACAAGAGTAGTTAGCTTGGTGGTGTTGCGCTTGGCATTTGATTACACATTCCTGTGTTCGATTCCTCCTGGAAATAAATTTTTAAGATATATTTTCTATCTTTTCAAAGAATATTAACATATCATTATTTAAATAAATGAAAATTAATACACAGTCAGCAAAATTAATGCCACGTAGGAAGATTCTCCACATCCAGTCATCCAAACAAGGGATAGGGGGTTCTGAAAACAGAATCTTTATTTTATAAGGGGGGGATCACAAAAAAAATACTTCAAGGGGGGAAAATCAAATCTCGCCCTAATGGCAGGGGGGCATCGTATATTTAACCCTAGTTTAATTAGGGTTTATTTTTTGCCTTTTAATTTTTGCCCTTTTATTTTGTTTTTCTGCCCACAGGTGTTTATTGTAATAGCGTAGGAACTTTTAATTTCTGCCTTTAATTCTGTATAATGTTAATTGCCGTGGTTAGTAATCTTAGGGAGTGCAAGCCTTGCTAAAATTAACATAGCTCACTAATTACAAGATAAATATCTGAATTAACCACCTGATTGTGCCACACACGCACTCTTTAAGGTAATCCTTCTGGTTGCCTTGTTGCATTATTACTTGCCGCCTTGTTGCCTTAATTTTGTTGCCTAAAAATAGTCAAGCTCCTCGATTCCGAGGATACCTAAAGCAAATGTTGCCTTTAAAGTTATTGAAACTCCCTCGAAGTTGCCTCGGTAAAACATGATGATTGTCCCAATTGCTAAGGTATCCTCGCATGATGCCTACAAAATTAATGACTATTATATCCTTACCTTAGACTACCTACCCTCTATATGGTAGGGACATTCTTATGGCGAACGATAATTTCGATGACCCTTAAACATTCAATTGAAAGACTTCCCGCCCTCTCATGGTATGGATCGATCCCTTTCGCCCTGAAAAGCTAAAAGAACATTTTTCTAAACTTAGGGTAGGTACTCTTAAATGCTTGCTCAATTCAAATTCAAAAATTCAAAATCTTTTTTTCCACTTATCTTCAAAATCGAATTCAAAAAGACTACGCTTATTTACAAGCTAAAGTTCTTGTTCAAATTTCTATTCACACCCTACTTTTCAAACAATTCAAACATTTTGAAAACAAAGTGAGCTAAGCAATTAAGAGCCCATGGAAAACCATGGATACAAAGGGTGCCTTACACCTTCCCTTTGTATAACTTACCCCCCGAACTCAAAAATCTTTAAAAGGTCTTTTTCTGTTCTTTTAGCCTTTCTTATTGGATAAAATAAAAGTCGGTGGCGACTCTTGCTTACCGCGACATTTTAAAAAATTCAGTTCACCGTATTACAGAACTGGCGACTCTATTGGGGATTTTTCGAATAAAAGAGGGGTTACCTTAAAAGTTTAGGATCACTTAAATGTTTTCTATTGTTTGCTTTGCTTGCTTTATTTTTCAGGGCTGTTTTGGGAAATAAATGAAGGACGAATCCTATATCCGGATTCAAGTACACTTGAGATAGGAGTGGCATAGTCACGGCGACCTCTTTCACATATGTGGGAGATGAGTCAATATGAAGTTCACGCTTGAGTTAGGACTCCATAGCTATATGCACACCTTTCTCAAATGAGGGAGGTCTATGTATGTGCCTGTGGGTGCGCCGGAGCTCAAGGACCTTTAACTACCTTTAACCCATCTTGGCCTTTAGGAACGTAGTGGGGGGACTACTCTTGACAAATGTTGAGAACCTAGCCGCTACCCGATACTACAATTCAGATAGGTTCTTTCTCAAAGTATCATTGCATGATGCGAATGTATCATGTCCGAGGGTGCTTTAGAAGGGCTGACAATTCTTAATCACTGGTAGAACCCGTTGCTGATATCATCCTTATCCTTATAAGTACCTTTGGGGAAGGGTAGTTACCTAGTCAAACTCCATGCAAGCCTTTAAACCTAAGGACATTTGTGTGACTTGCTTGTGTTTGCTACTAACCCTTCTATTTCCTTACAGGATTTGCTTGTAGGACATTGCATCCTTATTACCTTATGCTTTACCTATTGTATTACATTCACATAACATCATGACATCATAACATGGCATGATTAACTAACCCTTTCAAGGATCTTAGGAATTTAGGACGCACAATTTCAGGTACCCTTATCAAGGACTAAATTCTCATCAAGGAGCATGTCACCTCTGGTCATATGTCTTCCAATTTAGAGACTCTATACCTATCAAGGGGCAAGAGGATTTATTTTCCTCCGGCTGAATGCCTTTCAGTTTAGAGACGTCATACCTATCAAGGGGCAAGAGAATTTATTTTCCTCTAGCCCTGTACCTTCAAATTCAGAGATATCCCGAATCAGAGGTGATGACCCACTCGATATGGTGAGCTTGAGTCTCAAAGAAGGACATTCAAAGACAAAGACCAAGATTCTTCAGACGAATTGGTGACCAATCATTTTCTAATGTCGCAAACTAAATTTCCTAAAGATCCTTGAAAACATTGCATCTACATTCATAAACATTGCATAACAGGTTTTCACAATAGGCTTCCCATTCTCTCGCTATTTATTTCAGCACAAATGGATCTCGAGCAATCAGTCAAAAATCTTCAGGCTCAGACTATCCGATTCCAAGAGATGATCCTTAACTTGTCCAAGGGGCAAGAAGAATTGAAGACACTTCTAATCAAGAAGGAGAAGAGTCAACATAAGCAGCAAGGTAGTCTAGATAATCATATATCCAAACCTAAGCGATCATTTACTCTGTTACACATGCCGCTGTCTCAAGTTCTGCAACAACTGCTCAATCAAAACTTGATAACTCTATTGCCTCCATGTTCATTTCCTACCAATCCCACTCTTGGGTATAAGTACTATGCGAGATATGCTTATCATTCGAATAGCCCTGGTCATGATATAGAGGAGTGTTGGCAATTAAAGCACAAGATTCAAGACATCATTGATGACAAGATCATTGACTTCAACTCACCTGAGGAACCTCGTATGGATAATACTGTGTACAATCAGAAAGGTTGTAATGAATGCAACCAATCTGTAGGGACAATTCTGATCTCTACACCACTTCCACAACAACGACACAAGCCAGATGCACCTAAGCATCGATTCACCAAGATCAATATGTCATTAGCTCAAGCATTGCAACATCTGTTAAAGATCGAATTGATTACTCTGAGGGACCCTCATAAGAATCCTAACACCTCCACTCCTGGCTATAAACTTAATGCGAGGTGCGCGTACCATTCCAAAAGTCTTGGACATTACACGAACAATTGCTGGACATTGAAGAGTAAGATTCAAGATCTGATCGATGACGGGGAAATCAAATTCAACCCTCCTGAAAATTCCTATGGTGATCACCGCTCCTATGCCTAGTCATGACAAGACTGATTGACGTCTAGAAGGACGAACTTTTGGATCATTAGATCTACTTTCATTTGCAAGTTTCTTTTCTGTTTGTTTAAACATTTGACTCATGATAGACATTATCTGTTTTAATAATCATCGTCAGTGCATTGCATATGTTTGTCTTGAATAAATTATTTCGCTATCACTCATTTTAAATTGCGCCTTTACTTTGCATATGTTTTGTGATACTCGACTTCTGCTAAAGTTGTATGCCTTTTGAGGGAGGATGAAGAAAATGATATCGCAACCTCATACAATATGCTTTTGAACGGACTATGTTGACGATGTACAGACATTGTTTCAATTCCTAAATAGTGGAGATATAAGGATGTTAATCCCTCGTCAACCCCTTTGAGCCTAAGAAGTAGAAGTTTCTTTCTCATACAAATTAGACCCTTAATCGCAACCTGGGGCAGGGTAGTTACTCAGTTAACTCAATTGTACTAGCTGTTGTTTATACAAATAATGATGGGTTCCCGTAATCAGTAGGTCATGCAGTCAATATCCACCAAAAAAAGGTTGTTAAGTCAAAACCTATGAAGGAGACTTATCGAAAAGTTGAAACATCCCGCTGACTGTAATCACAAAATAAGCAGTTCAGGAAAAAGTTAGGGATAACAAAAATCAAAGTCAAAAAAGAGGTCACTACAAATCCTCGACCAAAGCAAAAAGAATTACAAAGAAGGATGACTGATTGTCCAAATAAACTTCTGGTGCTTCAACCACCATCAAATATCAATGTTAATACTTCAAGATTTGCTAAAGCTGAAACGCAAAGTTAACTAAGCATAGGATCGAAGAACATCACGAAGATTGGGATGGGTATAAATAAATTTATGAGCCATTATCCTTTGTTTCTTAAACCGTGAACCAAGCCACGTTACAACCCTTAAAAGTCCTAACTGAAGCGTGGTTAGTTCGAAAGCATACTGTCACCAAAAAGGTATCCTGACTCATTAAGGTTGCCATAAATGCTAAGTTGATATCTTGTTTTTACAAAAATCACATTACGCTTTTACACCTCCTGTTTTAATGTTTTTCAAAAAAAAAAACAAGACAGACATATGCACTGCATCTCATGAATTCATTATTAAACATATTTTGCTTCATAATTTCGAATGTTAGCATCAGGAAGAATTTGCATCAGAAGCAATGTCCCTTATGTATACAAGGGGCGTGACATGGTTTATCCAATCAACTTAGGGCAGTCAGGTCAAGATTCCAAGAATCTCTCAATGCCAAAAAGTCAAAGGCATACATCCTAAGTGTATTTCAAACTATTTCCCGATCAATATGGGGCAATCAAGTCAAGATTCCGAGAATCTCTCAAGGATGCCAAAACAATCAGGGGCATACATCCAAGTAGATTTGAAGCTACTTCCCAATCGACATGGGATATTTTCCTGGGCCTATGATTACTAGGGGCATGCCACCCATAGTGCACATCTCATAAAGTCCTCACGAGGCGAATCTTTCTAAAGTCCCTACTAGCAGGGGCAAATCTATGCAAGTCCAGTTTGACATCTTGATCAATACTCAGTGGTGTGTCCTAATCAACATAAGTCCAGGAATAGCCAGAGCTATAAATCACTGGGGGCAATATTCAAAGCACCCATGCCTTCCCACAAAGCCGGTTACACAGGATCATATCCCCACAGAGTAATCATTAAGAAGATATCTTCAAATGTTCTCGTCCCGACAAAGACTTAGTTCCTCAACAGAATTTACATCTTCGACACTTCCGGTTCCCCGACACTTTTCTCTTCCCCAAACAGGTTTATTCATCTCTCTTTTTCATCAGTCAGGGTACATCAAGATCAATCATTCAAATCACTTTCATCCCCAAGCAGAAATCATAAATCCCCAGCTGAGCATCTTCAAGACAAGATCAAACATCAAAATCACAATGATATAAAGATCTATTTTCTCAATCAAGACAACATAAATCATGTTCATACATTGTATATCATAAACATATTCCTACATTGCATACATTACCACATAATAAATTCATACATAACATGCAAGTTTCTCATTTAAAACATGCATCATGACATTGCATAAAGACTAACTTTACTTTTTCAAGATACAAGTACAAGCAGATAAACAAAATCTCCAATCTTCAAAGATTTAATTTAGTTACTACGAACGGTATTGACACGGTCAACTCTCAGAGATCTAATTCTATCATCACGAACGGTATAGACACGATCATCTTCCAAGATCTAATTCAGTTACTACGAACGGTGCTGACACGGTCAACCTTCAATGATCTAATGCTATCATCACGAACGATGTAGACATGATCATCTTTCCAAGATCTAATTCAGTTACTACGAACGGTGCTGACACGATCAACATTCGAAGATCTAATTCAATCATCACGAACGGTGTAGACACGATCATCCTTCTAAGACTAATTCAGTTACTACGAACGGTACTGGCACGATCAACATTTGAAGATCTAATTCTAACATCACGAACGGTGTAGACACGATCATCCTTCCAAGATCTAATTCAGTTACTACGAACGGTGCTGACACGATCAACATTCGAAGATCTAATTCTATCATCACGAATGGTGTAGACACGATCATCCTTCTAAGGTCTAATTCAGTTACTACGAACGGTGTTGACGCGATCAATATTCCAAGATCTAATTCTATCACCACGAATGGTGTAGACACGATCATCTCTCCTAGATCTAATCCAGGTACTACGAATGGTCCTGGCACAATCAATCTCCAAAAATAGATGGCATCTGCAAGCCCATCTCCAACAAACACTTCTCAACACACCGAGCTCAAATACAGCCTAACATACGGCCCATTCCGGTGCTTCTCAATACAAAGGATTCAGTCTAGCGTACGACTCATCCTAGGATACAACCTGACGTACGGTGTATTTTGACAATTACCAACACAGAGGACCTGGTCTAACATACGACCTATCCTACAGCCTAACGTACGGCTTTCCAGACATTTGTCGATGCAATCGGACCCAGTCTAACGTATGACTCGTCCCATCCTCCAGCCTAACGTACGGCTTTCCAAACAGTTAACGATGCAATCGGACCCAGTCTAACGTATGACTCGTCCTATCCTCCAGCCTAACGTGCAGCTTTCCAGACATTTATCAAATGCAAATTGGATCCGGTCTAACGTACGACCCATCCTTCAGCCTAACGCACGACTTTCCAGACATTTATCAAATGCAAATCAGATTCGGTCTAACGTACGATCCATCCTTCAGCCTAACGTACATCTTACTTTGAAACTCATCAATACAGTGGATCCAGTCTAACGTACGACTCATCCTAAAGCATATCCTTCAGATACAGTCTAACGTACGACGTATTCTGATTCTCAAGTCTATCAAGCTTGATGGCATCTTTAAGCCCATCTCAATCAAGTCTCTCGACATCCGGATGGCATCTTTAAGTCCATCTCCGAAAATACTCTTCCTGGATGGCATCTCTAAGCCCATCTCCGAAAAAGTCCCTGCATCATCAAGGGCAAATTTCTCGGTATTCTAGTGTTCAATCCTCTTCCACCTTCAGATTTCGACAGGCACACAAGTCAATCTACATCCTCAAGTGTAAGAAGATTGAACAGGGGAAGCTGTCATACCCTAAAATTTGCCCACCATATTTTTATAATTCAAGCTCGTATGAATATCAAAAGCTCAAGACTTGACTGACTGTACACTCTCCTAAACAACAACCCTCAAACTAGGGTTTTGATCTTTCCAAAGTAAAGTCAGGCTCTGATACCTCCAATGGACTCCATGGCCTCTCATATGATTCAAATAATCCTCATGCCAAGTTTCAAGCTCTGATTCACAAGATTGCTCAATCAACAGCTCAAATGGTCAACAGTCGACTAGGTTGACCTAAAAGTCAACTATGGTCAAAGTACAGTCAAAACTTCTGATTTTTGGTAAACGTCCTTGTTTTGAAGTATCATTCATCATTTGATCAAGGGTTGATCAGGATTCATCAAGAAAAGCTCCAAAACCATCAAAACCTAAGTTTCTAAATTAGGGATTTTAAGGAGAAAGTCAACCCAACTTTGACCAGCCATAACTTTCACATGGAACATCAGAAATTTCCCATCAAAAGCTCATTTTGAAGGAAATTGAATTCTCTACAACTTTGTCTCTCTAAGGCCGAGGCCAGAAATGCACCATTTAAGAGATATAATCCAAAACATTACAGATCCTTCTAGAAGCTTGCAAAAAGTAGTTTTTTGTCAGGATCCATATCATCAAGATAAAATCTCCAAATGCAAAACATCTTCCAAAGTGGCTTGTAGAGGACATCTTGAGATTTCAAAAAGTCCTAGAACATGTTCATATGATAAAAATTGAAGGAGATACGAGGCTCAGAAGTTGGTCGATTTTCAAGGAAAACATAAAAACCTAATTGCATAGTTTTGTGTTTTTAGGTTAATGGGCTGAGAAATTGTCTATTAAACTATAAGGCAGAAATCTCAACAAACGTTTAGACATGAACTTTGTTGTGAGCAATACGTGATGATAATGAAACAAGCATAGATTGTGTATAACTGATCCAAGATTCGCATATTGAATTGGTGGATGAAAATCAATTCCCAACAAGTCTATTCTATTGAAACTTATCTTTCGTTATTTATGCACTTTTACTTTTTGTAACTTCACACCAAACAAACTTGAAACTTTATGCTTAGAACTATAGAAATTGTTGAACGATTTTGATATCGCCCCAATCCCTGTGGATACGATAATATAAAATACTTACATTTGACTTGTACTCTCTACAACATCAAATTGGCGCCGTTGCCGGGGATTGGCGTTTAAGATATTAAAACATCGCAATCGTTTCTATACTTTTATGTTTTGTGAGTTTATCTATATATTGTATATATTTTTCTGTTTTTCGCAACGTTTGCTCAAGTGTTTGGATAGGTGAAAGAAATTCTGTTTATGCTTCGAGGAAAAAGTTTGAAGGAGCAACTTCTTTTTGATCCCGAGATCGAAAGAACAAGAAGCAAACGAAGAAACAAAAATCCAAACAGAAAAGAAAAGGAGCATCTACATCAACTTCCTCATCAAATTCATCAAAAGAAACAATGGTTGTAGTCGTTAATGGTCCTTGTGATAGTAGCCCAAGGTGGTTCGCCCATCTCACCAACAATCCAGCCGCAAGACGAGCTGAGATGAAAACAGGACTGCTGCAAATTATTTATGCTAATCCTTTTGCAGGTTTGGATCATGAAGATCCATACACTCACCTTACCCGATTCTACGAAATAGCTGGTACATTAGGTGCACCAGAAGCTGAAGAGGAAGCCGTTTTCATGAGATTATTCCCACACTCTTTGATCGGCAAAGCAAAGGATTGGTACCTCGACCAATCAACGGAAACCATGACTAATTGGAATGTGTTAGAGAGAAACTTCCTTAGCAGATTCTTTTCTCACAACCGATTCATGGATGCAAAGACAGCTATTGCCACATTCACCCAATTTTCAAATGAAACTTTGTGTGAAGCCTGGGAACGTTATAAATCCATGCTACGGAAGTGTCCAAACCACGGTTTTGATGACCTGTCACAAATCCACATTTTTCGTAATGGATTATTGCCTTAACCGAAGCTTTTACTTGACGCAACAGCTGGAGGTTCCTTGATAGCAAAAAGTGCAGCAGAAGCAATTTCAATCATTGATAGGATGGCTCTCACAGATCACCAAGTTCAACACAATCGAGGTACCGTCCAAAAGAAGCCTGGAGTTTTGGAATTGGGTACAAATGATGCAATCCTAGCACAAAATAATTTGCTCACTCAAACCGTAGAGGAATTGACAAAACAGCTATCCAAATTGCCTCAACAACTCAAAGAAATGCACGGTTCGTCAAACGCATCACAACAAGTTGCTTTCTGTGAACTTTGTACGGGTGATCATCCAACTGGGTTCTGTCCCCCAATCAACGAAGAGGTAAAATATATGGGAAATCAGCAGCAGAGGCAGGTTCCGTACAATCAAGGTTATTCGCACAATAACAACGCAAGCTATGGCCAAAGTCAAAATAGATCAAATCAATACCAAAGCTACACGCAGCCAGACAAGCTTTCAAAGATAGAGGATACCTTGAATCAATTTATGCAACTGTCCATGGCAAACCAGAAAAACACTGATGCATCGATTAGAAATCTTGAAACGCAAGTTGGGCAGATTACAAAGTAACTAAGTGAGCAACAAAGAGGTACGTTTTCTGCCACCACTCAAGTTAATCCCAAGGAAACCTGTAACGCAATTACGACGAAAGCTGGTGTTATCGTCAAAGACAAAGTTGGGGAGAATTCAAAAGGCATAGTTATGGAGAAAAATCAAGAAAAAGGAAAACGTAAGGAGGAGGAAGAAAACAATGCGGATCCTGGAAAAGTCACCTTACCGGTTACCATTGGAAATATCTATTTTGATAACGCTTTGGTTGATCTTTGATCAAGGTCAATCTTCTTCCATTATCCTTCGTGAGAAAGATTGAAAATCTTCACTTGAACCCTACAACAATAAAGTTGCAACTTGCTGACAAATCAACCACAGAACCAATTGGCGTAATGAAAGATGTAATGGTCAAAGTGGATGGTTTTCAATTTTCAACTGACTTTGTGGTAATAAGCATGAACAATGATGAAGACATTTCTCCGATATTAGGTCGTCCATTCATAAAAATAGCAAGAATGATGATTGACGTGGATGAAGGCAAGATGAAAGTAAGGTACAAAGATGAAGAAGTCAAATTCAAATTGTTTCAACACAAAGAGGATGGCTATTCCAAAGCTAAAGCTCCTGATGAAGAAGGCCTGATATTGAAAAAATGAATGATAAAGAAAGGCCAAATGATGGTGGCAAGGACGTTTTGACGAATTCACACAAACCACCGTAAGTTTATTTGAAACAGGCGTCGAGCTAATGACGTTAAACAAGCACTTGTTGGGAGGTAACCCAACTTTTCATTTATAGCTTTTATTTCCTTTATGCATGATTAATAGAGTAGTATGAAGAAAATGGCATGGAATGGTACAAAGAAAATTCTGCAGAAAACTGAGTTCTGCAGAGTTCGCTACGCGAAGCCCTGGTTCGCTGCAGCGAACACAACAGAATCAGCAAAAGTTTTGCCAAGCATGCCATCTTTTTCATCTTTGAATTTTGTGTGTTTTAAATCTAGCAATTAGATAGGTGTCTTATGACCAGTCCATGATATTTATGCTTGAACATTTGTCCTCTAAACAAATGAGGTTGAGTGGAAGATCAACTTCACATAAACCAAAGGCATAATGGTAAGGACATGACTTGAAAGGATTGCACTATCCAAGGTATGTGTTTACTACTTTCTTAGAATTTAGCACATACATGACATGAGTAGGCTGCATAAAACCAGTTCATTCAATCCTATGACATGACATGTTTTCATATGAATCACTTAGTTCTAAAACAAGAAAGTGAGGTAACCTTCCATTGTTCACTATATGCTAAGGAGATTGACAAATTCTTGTTTTAACTCGTTTGATTCATGCTTAATCTTGCATTTATGTTGGTAATTGCAAAGACATAGAAGGGATCAAGGCAATTCTTTGAAATAGAGCATAACTACTAAAACCAAATATAGCCTCATTGTCCCTTGTGAGTGAGTGATCTTTTTCAACCCCTTTTGAGCCATATGACAATGAATCTATCATTGATGAACTGAACAATACATTAAGAAAACCACTTAGTGGATATTGTTCTATATCTTTGAAAATCATAAAAAGTTCATATATGATAGATTCTATTTTTCCTTGAATAAATACCTCGAAACCATGATATCTTTTGCCAAATCTCAAAGAGCATTCAAAGAAAGTAAGGTGGTGTTCAAGTTGGGGAGAAAAGAGAAAAAGAATTTCTTCAAAAAGAAAAGAAAAAAAAAGTGTGAGAATCAAAAGAGTAAATAAAAAATGAGAAAAGAAAAAAAAGAAATAACAAGCAAGAATGTTTTCAAAGGGAAGAAATAAGAAGTATTGGATAAAAGAGTCAAATCTTTGAATGCTCTTCTAAAAAGAAAAATCAAATAACCTTTTTGTTTCCATTATCCCTAGAAATGACACTTCCTTGGTACCTTAACCACATTACAACCATGAAAGACCTTAGTGATCTATGTTCTTTCTTATCAACATATCTTGCTTGGATAAAAGTATGAATTGATCTAGATGTTAGCAATTTTGTCATGTGAGAGATCAACATACCTCATCAATTTCACTTATACAAAAAGTGTGGTAAGTATGATTCATGATTAACATGTTTAGTGCTTTGGATTGATAGACATGGCTTTTATGTGGAAGACTTGTTTCATGAATATGTCTAAATGCTAAAGGAAGTCATAAAACATTTATCCTTGGATGTTCAAACTTAAAAGAGCCATGTGCCTCCTATACTTCATTGAAATATTTGGTTGATCATGTGAAAGGTGGTATAGAAACTCTTGCTTTTGTTTTAACTTTGAATGAGGACAAGCAAAGATTCAAGTTGGGGAGAGTTTGATAAGTGCTTAATTCATGCTAAAATGACTTATTATCATATAGCACTTATCTCAATTATTTGACACATTTCTCACATAAAAACCCCCAATTATTGAATAAACTATTATTATGCAAGATTACTTAGCTTGGTTTGTTTTTATGCAGGATTTGGCCTTAAAGCAAAAACTAGAAAACAGAGCATTCGCTGCAGCGAACTATATTTTGCTGTAGCGAACTCCAGGCACTCAAAGGCAAAAATCCAGAAAACAGGTCATTTGCTGCAGCAAAAGGTAACAAATGGTAGCGAAGGCCCGATTCGCTGCAGCGAACCATATTTTTCTGTAGTGAATGAAGTCAGAAGCAAACTTTCTAGTTTTGCTAGCAGCAAGCAGAAGCGAAGTACATTCGCTGCAGCGAACCATATTTCGTTGTAGCGAACTTTGGCGGTCTGCTGAAGGCGGTTCAACTCAAAGACTTAACCCTGAAGCAAACGTTCGCTGTAGCGAACTTCCTTTCGCGTAGCGAACTCAGGCGGCCAGAACTACTATAAAAGGAGCAGAACTCATGTCAGAAATAGATTCAGTTTCTATCATTGTAATACTTTTGTAATAGCAGTAGAATAGAAATATAAAAGGTTTTAGGGAGAGGGAGCTGGAGATACATCAAGAGTCGGGAAATCGTCATTGATGTCGTTCCAACTCAAATCTTCCATTGAGCTTCAAACTACCATGAGTAGCTAAATCCTCTCTTGTTGGGATTGTTCGTAGTTCACCGAAACAGTATGTATTTTCTTTGATCATGGCGTTATATATAATTTATGTTTGAATCATTATCGTTGTTATCTTTGTTTTATCGTTTATTTCATGGATTGAATTGATATTGACAAATACGATTCTAATTTCGATCCAAGAAAACAACTGTTAAACTGTAAATGCTAGACATAGATTTAGGTTTAATACTCACTTTAAGTATTGAAACTTAATGCTACCGTATCGTTTAATAGGCTGAGAAATTGTCGATTAAACTATAAGGCAGAAATCTCAACAAACGTTTAGACATGAACTTTGTTGTGAGCAATACGTGATGATAATGAAACAAGCATAGATTGTGTATAAATGATCCAAGATTCGCATATTGAATCGGTGGATGAAAATCAATTCCCAACAAGTCTATTCTAATGAAACTTATCTTTCGTTATTTATGCACTTTTACTTTTTGTAACTTCACACCAAACAAACTTGAAACTTTATGCTTAGAACTATAGAAATTGTTGAACGGTTTTGATATCGCCCCAATCCCTGTGGATACGATAATATAAAATACTTACATTTGACTTGTACTCTCTACAACATCAGAATTCATAGCTAATCCTATGTTGGAGATGATGAATAGTGCCAAAGACTTGTTGAATACCACGCGGCGCACCCAGGTTGGCCAGTCAGCCCACGTACTCTCTCTCCACACACGCGTCTCCATTCTGAATGGCTGGTCAAAAAATCTTTACTCTCTTTCCACTCGTGATTGGCCCATCCAGGATGGCCAGCCATGTGGGTTCGTGAGTCAAAGGGAGAGGGTTCGAATCCCAGCGTCCCACCTTATTTTTAACATAGTTTTGTTTGCAATTGTGCACAGATCCCACGCATTGGATGTACGCACACGCATGATGCACCCCAAGATCCTTACTGTTGGATCATCACAAAGCCAGATCTGAAGGTCCCAGCGCGCAGCCTCACGATACACCCTCGAGGGCTTCCCGCACCAGAATATACACGCCCAGGTTTTTTGCTTTTTATTATTATTATTATGTTGTTTTGTTCTTTTTGTTTTGTTTTTTTTAATAACTTTTTTACATAATAATATTTCTTTATAAAGTAAACTTTAGTTTTTTTATTTAATTAAATTAAGTAATTAGTAATTAGATTAATTTAATTTAGTTAATTGATTAAATAAATTAGGTAAAATAATTAGTTTAATTTAATTAGAATTAGGTTAATTTATTTAGAATTAAGATTAATTTAAATTAAATTAGGATTTTAAAATTAATTAGGTTAAAAAACCAATAATTAATTTTTAGGGTTTGACTAGCCTTGGTTAATCTAGAAACCCTAGTAGCCTTAGGTGTTTTAGGTAGGTGTTGTCCATTAACGCACTTTGTGCAAACCTTATTTAGGTCACAACAAGTTTTCTTAATCAACCTTAGGGGTTTAGTGTTAGGGTTTGCATTGCCTTTTAACCTGGTATTTTTGCCTTTTATTATTTTGCGCCTTTTATTTGCCTTTTATTTTTTCCCTGTTATTACTGCTGCGTGTCAGGGTGCATTATCTACTTAATTATTTCTTTTAATTTTTCAGTAAATTTTTACTATATTATGTAACTGTTCACAGGATGTAATAGTTTAATTAAGGTTTATTTTTTGCCTTTTAATTTTTGCCCTTTTATTTTGTTTTTCTGCCCACAGGTGTTTATTGTAATAGCGTAGGAACTTTTAATTTCTGCCTTTAATTCTGTATAATGTTAATTGTTGTGGTTAGTAATCTTAGGGAGTGCAAGCCTTGCTAAAATTAACATAGCTCACTAATTACAAGATAAATATCTGAATTAACCACCTGATTGTGCCACACACGCACTCTTTAGGGTAATCCCTCTGGTTGCCTTGTTGCCTTATTACTTGCTGCCATGTTGCCTTAATTTTGTTGCCTAAAAATAGTCAAGTCCCTCGATTCCGAGGATACCTAAAGCAAATGTTGCCTTTAAAGTTATTGAAACTCCCTCGAAGTTGCCTCGGTAAAACATGATGATTGTCCCAATTGCTAAGGTATCCTCGCATGATGCCTAAAAAATTAATGACTATTATATCCTTCCCTTAGACTGCCTACCCTCTTTATGGTAGGGACAATCTTATGGCGAACGATAATTTCGATGACCCTTAAACATCCAATTGAAAGACTTCCCGCCCTCTCATGGTATGGATAGACCATTTCGCCCTGAAAAGCTAAAAGAACATTTTTCTAAACTTAGGGTAGGTACTCTTAAATGCTTGCTCAATTCAAATTCAAAAATTCAAAATCTTTTTTTCCAGTTATCTTCAAAATCGAATCCAAAAAGACTACGCTTATTTACAAGCTAAAGTTCTTGTTCAAATTTTTATTCACACCCTACTTTTCAAACAATTAAAACATTTTGAAAACAAAGTGAGCTAAGCAATTAAGAGCCTGTGGAAAACCATGGATACAAAGGGTTCCTTACACCTTCCCTTTGTATAACTTACCCCCCGGACTCAAAAATCTTTAAAAGGTCTTTTTCTGTTCTTTTAGCCTTTCTTATTGGATAAAATAAAAGTCGGTGGCGACTCTTGCTTACCGCGACATTTCAAAAAAGTCAGTTTATCGTATTACATTGGTGTTTTAAGTAATTTCGAGTGCGAGTTCTAAAGGAACACTATTATGGTTTAGTAACGATGGTTTATATTTCATTATGATTTTTGACTATCTATTGACAAATTGAGGACTTGATCACCCTTAATCTATTGTTGGTAGAAAACGAGATCGTATTGGACGAGATAAACTTCTCTTACAAACTTGGTATTGTGTAAAGCGACTAGGAGAGGTTGAAGACTCGAATTGAGGAGTTGTTGAGAAGAGGTTCATTGGTTTAAGTGTATGGTCGTAGAGTTGCACTTGTTTTGTCGAGTAAGAAGAAGGAATGTCCTAATGAGGTAATGTTTTGAGGATGTTTTGATTCTAAGAGTGACGATGAACATTCTGAACATTAAGGATTGTGTATTGGATGTTGAAAAAGAATAAGTTTGTGTGAAGCCTTCTGAATGTGAGTTTTGGTAGGAAGAAGTGAATTTTATTGGATATGATATTCGAGATGAGGTGAGTTGATGCAGATATCGACAAGTAGTAGTTTATACTTCAAGGTAATTTTAAGTTCATGAGAAGAATTATTCGATGTATACATTGGAGTTGTTTGTTGATGTGTTTGTTTTGGAACATAAGAGGCATTATTGTTTGGATCGAGAATTGAGGCGCGTAGTGACTACAAGAGTTGAGAATGAGGTAAATAAGATGGTTAGATTCTTGAGAGATTAGGATTTTGGTTTGAATTACCATCTTGGAAAAGCGAACGTTGTAGTCGATGCATTGAGTAGGAAATCATTGCATATTTTTATGTTGAGGATTCAAGAGTTGAAAATCATTGGAACAATCTAGAGAGTTGAGTTTGGTTGTGAAGCAGCGTCTTCTTGCGTTAAACTTAGTATGTTGTAGCCTACGTCTGGTGTTCTTAACAAGATTAGAGAGAGTCAGAAATTGGATTGCAATTGGTTGACGAGATTACATTGATTAATCAAGGTAAAGGTAATCACTTTCGGGCAGACGAGATTAGAGTCATGAAAGGTCGTGATCGAGTTTGCATTTCTGATACTTCAAAGTTAGAAAAAGAGAATTTTGAATGAAGGACATCGTAATGGTTTGAGTATACATCATAATGCTACTAAAAGGTAACAAGATTTGAGGAAAATGTTTAGTGGTAAAGTATGAAGAGGGATATAGCGGAATTGTGTATTTGAGTTGGACTTGTCAGAAACCGTTTAGTTGGTACAACAGTTATCTATTCCCGAGTGGAAATGGGATCGTATTTCTACGGATTTTGTTTCAGGTTTGCCGAGAACGTCGAGTAATTGTGAAGCGATTTGGATTATTATGGATAGATGGATAAATATGTTCATTTTATTCCAATAAGGATGAATTATTTGATGGAAAGACTTGCTAAGTTGTACATCGAAAGGATTGTGTGTTTGCATGGTATTCCGTTAAATATTGTTTTAAATAAAGCTCCGAGGTTTTCTTTTGGATTTTGAAGAGGTTTGCGGAGTGATTTGAGATTAGAAGAGAAGATACTTGAAGGTTGAATGAGGGATTTGTACTTGGGGTCAGTTGCTTGAAGAGAATTTTCGAGGACAAAAATCTTTTAAATGGGGGAGAGTTGTAACAGCCCGATTTTATTAGATATTTTATTTATTAGATTATTTGTGTGTTTTATTAATTGTTTGTTTATTTAATTATTATGTGGTATTACTAATTAATTGAAATATCTAATTATATGCATATTTGTGTTTTATGATTTAATTAGGTTATTAGTAGTATACTATGTATTGGGCCTAATTAATAATTGGATGGGTGGGTAATAACATAACTAAGCCCATTAAGAGAAGATAGTAAGAAGAGGAAAACTAGGGTTTTAGAGATAACACAATTTGGGGAAAAGAAGAGAAAGAAGAGAAGAGAGGAGAAAGAACAAGAGAAGAGGAATTGTAGATTTCTTGAAGTGAGAAGGAGTAATTCAAGAGGTAAGGATTTGAATCCAAGTTCTTATAGTTTACATGGTTGGGTAATGTGTTTGTGTAATCTTTCATCTCTTCATTTCATAGTTTGGAAAATGTTAGGGTTTATGATATAACAATGAGATTTTTATGATTTGTTTATGTTTAATGTGTTGTATGAATGACCCATGGTTAGAAACATGATTAGGAACATTATATGTATTCCATTTTGCTTTTAATTGATGTATGGATTGTGTTTGGGTTAATGGGTGTTGTATGAAGGGAATGGGGAAGAAAATAGTGATTTTCTGAGTTTTACGCAGCATAGGTCGACCTACACAGAGGCATAAGTCGACCTGAGCATCCTAAAACAGCAGAAAATCCATTTTTCCTTCAGCATGCGTCGACCTATAGGTTCTATGAGTCGACCTATAACATTACTGCATCGACACATGAGTCGACGAGCGCATACCCGAGGGAGATGGAAAATATCCATGCGTCGACCTATGCATTTTTTGCGTCGACCTGCAGATTTCTAATTTTGGCAAATTTTTGTAAAGGCCATAACTTTTGATCCGTAACTCCGTTTTATGCGTCGTTTGAAGCGTTAGGAAGCTAATGAGATTATCTATATGATAGGATAGATTTGGTTGATGTTGAATGGTTTAATTTTGATGTTAATATATGGATACCATGTGACTTACTTATGTGTACATGATGAATTAATGACTTGTGACTAATATTCATTGATGTGTTAAGTGATGTGATATCCATGATGTGTTGGGATGAATATATATATATATATATATATATATATATATACTATTTGAATGTGTCTTGTAGATAATGATCATTTAAATGTGTATGTATTGAGATGTGGATTGAATACATGTAAATGCTTTTATGTGCGTTATGTTTTGGTATGTGATGAATAACAACTATTGGTAAGATGTGTGGTAATATGTTCATAATGATTGTGACTGGATATATGATGGTGATAGTATTTCGTTGTAATTTTTAATTGTGTTGTGAATATTGTGTACAATTAGCAGATAATTCATAGAGTTGGATTATTGTGGTATGCGGTAAGTTAAGATTGATGAGATAATCTTAATTGCATAAATTGTTGGTAATTGTACATAAATTCATAGCATGGTCGGCTTTATGGTGAAAGCGGTGAAACTTGGGTTCACATGGTGAGAGACGTTGATCCTTGAATGGAAACAGGCGTAATAGACGTGATCCTTAATTGGAAATAGGCGTGTTGGCTTTGATCTTGTCCGGATTGGAAGTGTGGCTTGGATTCTGGATATTGAATCGGAAGCGGTGAAACGTTGGGTTCACATTGGGTACCACATGCATAGAGTAACATGTCTTGCATTGAGTCACATTGGTGTTATGTGATGTTTGAATGTATGCAATTATGTGATTGTTATGTGTGTATGAGATGTGATAAGTGAATTTGGTGATTCATTTGATATGAATGATTGTTGTGTTATGATTGCGATATATGTGATGTAGATGTGAAATTATATGTACTTAGAATCCATATGTTGGTGAAATATGATTATGTGCATTGTTTAGGAATCGTGTATGATCATGTGGAATCGAATGAGCTAGGTTGTATGACATGAATATGTGAATCTTGATTAATTGCATATGATGCATGTTTATGTGAAGAGTGATGAATTCTTGAAATGTATTTTTGATGTGTTTTACATTTCCCATATTATGTTTATCTATAAGAAGTTGAATTCTCACCCTTCTGTTTGAATGTTATCCTTTGTTGGTAACGCGCATGTTTTCGAGGAAAGTGGTGCTTCGAAGGAGGCTTAGCGTCGAGATTTAGATCTCTAGTAGGGTGTCGTGACTAAGTAGTCACTTGTGCTCTGGTCATATGTAACACATGGGATTTGGGTTTTATGTTTTTATGACTCGATGTTATGAGATATTTGTTTACTCATATTGTATTTGTATTTGAATATGCTATTTTGTTAATGTGTGGCCTTGAGCCAAGATGTTGAGATATGGTGGATGATGTATGGGAATCATCTGATTTTACCATTTATTTGATGAGATGATTATTCCGCTGTGGTTTTGCATGTTGTTTAAATCCCGTGTTATTTGGAAATGACCATTGCATGTTTGTTCTATTTTGAAATGTGTGTAACGCCCTCGTGAGATGCATGCTTCTTTACTCTGATTTATGCAAATATATGCCTTATTTGTTTAGTATAGAATTGGGGGTGTTACAAACAGCAATATCACCTTGATCTCCAATGTTTTCATCAATTACTTTGTTAGATAAAAGCACTATAGACCATTTCGTATTTGTCGGATCATTGATATAGAACACTTGTTTAGCTTAGGAGGCTAGAATGAAAGGCTCATCTTTGTACCCCACCCTATTGAGATCCACTTGCAAAAATCCTGACTTATCCATTCGTATGCCATTATTATTTTCAACCCACTTGCAACCAAATACAGGAATCTGAAACTTCTCGTAATCAAACACCAAAATGCGCTCGGTAACCCCAAAATATGACAGATTTTTAAATTTCGGGTTTAAGTCATTCACACTTGATATGTTCAATGCTTCAACTACCAAGGTAACACCACTATTTTGCAAAGTACTTTTATCATCCTATTCTTTGGTGTAAAATGTGTATCCATTAATTACGTATGCGCTATATGAAAACACAACCATACTTGGACAATATGCTAAACATCTCAACCTTTCTGTTACTGAAGCGGGATCTGAACGATACTTTGAATAAATATGTTCCTTAAACCACGGTATGAAACTTCGATTGTGCTCTCGTATTATCCAATTCTCATTTCTATTCGGATTTAAACCTCGGAGAACACCCTTGTGAATTTCAACATACGACTCAACCTCAATCTCATTGTGCATAACATACAAATGCATTTGATCCCGTTTGACCCTTGATACTGTCACAACTTTATTTCCAATTAGATTGTTTCCTTCTTTTTTTCGACAATATAAGATTTGGGGAGTCCAATTGATTTAACATTTGACAGATATTCAGTGCAAAACTCAACCGCTTCTTCAACAACGTATCGTTTGGCAATACAACCCTCTAGTCGATTTCGGTTTTTCACGTACCCTTTTAATATTTTCATATAACGTTCAGCAGGGTACATCCATCTCATATAAGCTGGTCCGCACAATTGCGTCTCTTTCACAAGATGAATGACTAGGTGAACCATTATGTCAAAAAACTAGGGAGGAAAATACATTTCAAGATCACATAAAGTAACAACTATCTCTTTTTGCAATGTTGGTTAGATCGCAGGACCGATCACCTTACTGCAAATTGACTTGAAGAAAAAACACAGTTTAGTTATTGCGCTTCTTACTTTTTTTGGCAGAATAGAATGTATACCTACTGGTAGAAAATGTTTCATTATAACATGGAAATCATGTGTCTTTAAACTATTTAACTTGAGGTCTTTCATGGATACAAGTCTTCTAATATCTGATGAGTAGCCTTCTGGAACTTTAACTTCACTGAGGAACTTACACAATATTTTCTTCTCCTTTCTAGATAGAGTGTAAACATCAGGTGGTAGATATGTTCGTCTTCCTTTCGTCATGGGTCCTAATTCAGTTCTCATTCCCATGTTTACCATGTCCTTCCTAATTTTAAGGCCATCCTTACACTTTCCTTGTATATTGAGTAACGTACCAATAACACTGTCAAATACATTTTTTTCAATATGCATAACATCGAGAAAATATCTTACCTACAACGAATTCCAATATATAAGTTCAAAAAAAATTAACCTCTTCTTCCACCCACTCTTGACAAGGGTATGTGCAAAAGGCTTACTAAACTAAGTACTCACATTTTTCACCTTTTCAATAATTTGACCACCTATCAATATAGGTGGAGCTCTACGTGGTTCGGTGTCTCCATTGAATGCTTTTCTCCACCCACGGTAGTGATGATTAGAATTTAAGAATCTACAATGACCGAGAAAGACATTATTCTAACATAAGTTCCAATTGTGTCATATCAGTTCCATCTTCACAAATAGGACACGCTTTTTGACCTTTATTGTTGTACCCTGATAGATTTCCGTATGCTGGAAAATCATTAATTGTTATAAACAACATCGCCCTCAAGTTGAAACTTTCTTTCCTATACCCATCATAAACCTCCACACCATTCTCCCACAAAACTTTAAATTCTCGATTAAGGGTGTAACACCCCAAATCTACCCCGCAATTAACACGGAAAACCAGAGTTCAAAAATCTCCAAACATGCATCACATTTGAGGAGTCACAAATTAACAACTTGAAAAATCACAAATCATGCTCATAATCATAGATACATAACACATGCTATGGAGGAGTCATATTTCATTAAACTTTCAAACCATATGGTGCATAATATCGCAGCGGAACAATATCAACAATAATAATCAAGTCATGCATGCCACACATGGGCAACTCAAAAATATCCAAAATATCTATGTAGGACATAACAACATAATCCATTGAGAGATAACAATATCTAAATATAGCAACGAAATAACAAAACAACATGACATAAACAAAACAAGCTAATCGTCCCCCGAGTGTCACGTATCAGAGCATAGACACACCGACTCGAGCTAATAGGTAAACGGCTACTCCACGTTGTTACCTGCACGTTACCAACGGAGGGTAACATTCAAACAGAAGGGGTGAGATATCATTCACGATAAAGAAACGTATGATAATACTTATAGCGGAAAATAAGAATCATACACATTCAACACTTCTCAACACATAACATGTTACCAACAATTCACATCATTCAAACACCTTATAAAACGGTAACCATGTCAATAAACAAGTACGGCAACATATTCTATTCACAATTATGAGTTTGATACACATCATATCAAACACACATTCAAAACATCATCAAATGCAATTCAAATGTGACTCGACTTAAGCAAATGCATGTGGTACCATTTAGAGTAAAACTCCCGTCTCAATCATTGCCATTGGGCCATAGTCGCTGCCATCTTTCAGGCTAATAGTCGTTGCCATCTTTCAGGCTAATAGTCGTTGCCATCTTTCAGGCTAATAGTCATTGCCATCTTTCAGGTCTAGAACCATAATCCGAAATCACCTCTGTTGCCTCATATTCAATTCCTTCTGATCAAACAAATACTTCAAACTCTTATGGTCGCTAAATACTTCAAGTATAGAACCATAAAGATAATGCCTCCAAATTTTTAAAACAAACACAACAGCAGCAAGCTCTAAATCATGCGTAGGATAGTTCTTCTCATGAACTCTCAATTGCCTCGACGCATAAGCAACAACTTTACCATTATGCATGAGCACACCTCCTAACCCCATCTTAGAAACATAACAATAAACCACAAGTAGTTCTTCTGGATTAGGCAATATCAAAATCGGTGCCGACGTCAACCTCTTTTTCAACTCAACAAAACTCTCTTCACAAGCAACATCCCACACAAACGCCTTACCTTTGCACGTCAACTTAGTCAACGGAAGAGCTAACTTAGAAAAACCTTCAATGAACCTTCTATAATAACCGGCTAATCCCAAAAAGCTTCGAATCTCGGTGGCCGACTTAAGAGTTTCCCATCTCAACACGGCATCAACTTTAGACGGATCCACGACAATGCCCTCACCAGAAATGACATAGCCAAGAAAACTAACTTCCTTCAGCCATAATTCACACTTGGACAACTTAGCATACAACTTCTTCTCTTTCAAGACTTGCAATACCAACTTCAAATGCTCATCAAGATCTGATTTTGATTTAGAGTAAATCAAAATATCATCAATGAACACCACCACAAAATGATCCAGATACTCATGAAAAATATGGTTCATGTACTCCATAAATACTCCAGGTGCATTAGTAACACCGAAGGGCATCACAGAATACTCATAATATCCATAACATGTTCTGAAAGCCATCTTCTGCATATCCTCATATTTCACTTTAATCTGATGGTAACCCGACCTCAGATCAATATTGCTAAACACACGGGCACCAACCAATTGATCCATCAAATCATCGATTCTTGGAAGTGGATACTTGTTCTTGATTGTCACCTTGTTAAACTAATGATAATCAATATAAAGTCTCATACTTCCATCTTTCTTCTTAACCAACAACACTGGAGCTCCCCACAACGACACACTAGGTCTCACAAACTTCTTCTCAAGCAACTCTTACAATTGCTCCTTCAATTCCGATAACTCTGATGCAGACATCCTATACGGTGCCATAGACACAGGTATAGTACTATGTACAAGATCAATAGAGAACTCCACTTCTCTCTCAGGCGGTACATCGGGAATTTCACCAGGGAAAAATTCAGGAAATTTACACATCACCTTCAACTCTTCAATGATCGCTTGATTCTCGACAGACATAAAAGCAACAAAAGCAAACACCTGAACATCTTTTTTCATCAACACGCATCTGTTTCGCCGACAACAACTCAACACCTCCTTCTTCAGGAGAAGAAAACCTCACCGACTTATCATAGCAATTAATGTGAACATGGTTATGCTCTAACCAGTTCATCCCCAAGATCACATCCAATCCTCTCAACGACAAGCAAACGGAATAAATAAGAAAGTCTTTGTCGAAAATCGACACGGGACACTTTAAACACACAAGAGAAGTGGTCACTGAACCCTTAGCCGGAGTATCGATGACCATCTCTCCGTCCATAGCAGACAACACAAGACCCAATCTTTCAACGCAATCAGCAGATATAAAGCAATGAGAAGCACCGGTATCAATAATAGTAATTAAAGGAATGCTATTAATGAAACAAGTACCTCTGATGAGTGAATCCTCACTAGTGGTCTGAGTTCCCGACAAGGCGAACACCTTTCCACTAGATTTCTCCTTCTTGGGTTTCTGACACTTGCTTCCAATATGTCCTTCTTCCCCATAGTTAAAACAAACCATCCCATTATGCTTGCATTCAGACGCCTCATGTCCAATCTTACCACAACGGAAACATCTCTTGGTACCAGCAGTACACACGGTGCTCTTGTGACCAACCTTGCCACACTTGAAGCACACAATACCAGCAGGAGCGTCTCCCCCACTAGATCTCTTGCCCTCATTAGCTTTCTTCTTACCATTGTCACTCAGAGCTTCATAAGGCTTGCCACGGCCTTGTTGACTCTTGCCCCTCTTCTCATTAATAATACGGTAATGAGCATTGTTGTCTTCCTCATAAATTCGACAACAATCGACCAAATCAGCAAAGATACGAATCTTCTGGTAACTAATTGCCTTCTTAATATCTGGACGCAATCCATTCTCAAACTTGATACACTTGGAAAATTCACCATTGGCTCCACATAGTGTTGGTAAAACTTAGCCAACTCACCAAACTTAGCAGCATACTCCACAACAGACTTGTTCCCTTGCCTTATATCAAGGAATTAAATCTCCTTCTTTCCACGGACATCCTCAGGAAAGCACTTCCTTAAAAACTCCATGCGGAACACAATCCAAGATATCTTCTAACCATTGGCCTCCAACCTCCTACGGGTCTATAGCCACCAATCATCCGCCTCGAATGCTAGCATATGAGTCCCATACCGAACCTTCTAATCAAGAGTGCAATCCATCACACAGAAGATTCTCTCTATCTCCTTTAGCCATGTCAATGCGCCATCAGGATCATGAGTCCCCTTAAACACACGAGGGTTCTCTCTTTGGAAGGTAGCCAAACTGCGAGAAGCAACATTCTCACCACCATTCGATTGATTCTCCAAAGCCTGAGCCATTGCTTCCAAAGCAGTAGCTATAGCAACGTCATTCCTTCCATCCATCTCAACTCTTCACTACAACACATAAACAATAAGCACAAAACAACAATACAAGATTATTAGACCATACTACGACATGACACTTGGCCGGACAGACCGACCTGCTCTGATACGACTATTGTAACACCCCAAATCTACCCCGCAATTAACATGGAAAATCAGAGTTCAAAAATCTCCAAACATGCATCACATTTGAGGAGTCGCTGTCATACCCCAAAATTTGCCCTCATATATTTACAAACGTCATTTATTTTGAATAAATAAATTGACACAGTTGGGAAGGTGATGAAACAGACTTATACTGATCTACCTGCAGATTGCTTCAATAAACGAAAGCACAACACCAACATAGAGCCGAAATCGAAGAGACAAAAAGGAGGGAGGAAAAATAAATTAAGTTGCATCTGATATATTGTTCTGTTTCACTCTTGTTGTTTGTTTTGGTTACAGAAAAAAAAGAGGTTGAATCCAAAAGCCCGATGCGAGACACACTCTCCTAAACAAAGATCAGAGAAAATGAATGGAGGTCAATTTGAGTAATTTTGAGATTTGTGACTAATGGGCCTACTATTTGGATTTTAAATATGTCCATAATCTTAAAAGGGGCCCTTGCACCCATCATTTTATTTTTTGTGATTTTAATTAGTGTTTATTTGAATCTTTATTCATTTAAATACTTGATAAAACATTAAAAGTATGAAAATTGGATTAAGTCATGGAATCTTTCTAAAAAAACAAAAAAATTGATATGGGGAAGGACAGAATCGTGTGAGTGTGATTTGGTTGATTGTGAATAAAAAAGAGAGAGAGAAGAAAAGGGGAAAGATTCAATTTCCATTAAAACCAAATTGCAATCATCCAAATTGTGGAGATTTGATTCAATTTTTGGTAACCTAATTTAATCTCCTATATATGCATATACATATTCTGAAGCACGTTGAGAGGGGACGAAAATTCGGCAGCCTCCTGTACCGATTCAAGAACAAAAAAAAAACGTGAAACTCAAGGGGTTGGCAGCCAAGGTTAGAGAACAATTGAAGCCATCACACGCACCCAAGAAGATTCCTCACTCTCTTCTGAAGCTAATCACCTCCTCACTTTCAGCCAGCACGTTCAGAATCTAAGGATAGTGCTCACGGTTTGTGTGAAATTTTTGTATACCGATTCCATCGATTCATGCGTGATAAATATAATTCGAATGCATATTTGTGTTCCTTATAGTGTTGCGAAGCTTTCTGTGTGTTTTAATTGAAGCTTGAGTGCAGGATCAACCTTTCACCATTGTTAGGGTTTCATGTTCATAAAAAGGGGATTCATGTTTCAGCCGGAATTGGGTCAAATTAATGGCCCCAGCATGTTTAGAAATTGATTTCCGGTTGAAACATGGTGTTGTTTGATATTTATCGGGCTTGTATTGTGAGTTCTTGATATTGCAGGGCCATGGCTAGGGATAGTTGCATAGCAAAAACGCATCTGTTTCGTAGCGGAAATTGCAGGTCTTCACGAAGAAGACGAGTGCTGGGCGCGATATCTGGTTCATTCAAATGTTCTTATTTTTGTTTTTATTATATTATATTCGTTGCATGTTAATAACAGTTGGCTGGTGCAGTATGGATGGCAAGAGGCGTTTTGGCAAACAAAGGAACCTGGGTTCGATCCCCAGGTCTTACCATGTTGTTTTTAACCATTTATTTGATTGCAGATCCAGTGCGCCTCACGCGCATGCGCCTATCATAGGCCTTCAACCTGAGCCCCTAGATCTTCCCATGCCAGATCCAACGTGCTAGATGCTGAAGGCACACCATGAACTTTCAAAACTCCAACACACAGGATTAGTCAGCTAAGTCTTTTTCTTTACCATTATTTTTCTTTTGTTTATTTATTTATTCATTTGTTTTTTTTAGAAAACTCTTTTAATATTTTTCTTTGTTAATAAAAATTAATCCTTAATTTCCTTTTTGTATAAAAAATATATTTAAAATAAAAATATTTATTTTGATTATTATTGATAATTTTATTTGACGTTTAAATTGTGTAATAATTAATTAATTATAAATGTTTTTATTAATTGATTAAACTACATAATCAGGGTTAGGCTATTTAATCGAAAACCTATTTTTGCCGATTTAATTGATTGGGTTGGAAACCAACAATTAATTAATTTGGTTTTACATTATTTATTCTATTGACCATGACTAACTTGTACCCTAAATCAGGGTTCACGAGATCACACCCTACACTGAAAATATTTCTTGGTGTATTCTTTTCAGGGTTATTTTCAGATACCTTCCGATCGCGCGCCACGTCTTTTACGAAGTTAAGGTTAACCCCGAGGCTTCCCTATCAACCATATCAGATCAAATCAGAGCTAAGTACCTTTGCCTATATCATTGTTTTAAGTTTATTTATTCTTTATTTTAGGGTTAGAGGCGTTCGCCTCTTAATTAGCCATACACTCACCCTATTTTTGGTTTGTTTGCCTTTTCAGGGTTCGTTGATTGCCAAAGCTACGAGTTTGGTAACCCTAAACTCTAATCTTTTATTTTTCTGTTTAATTATTACTTGTGTCAAACCCTATTAAGGGATCCGCTGGTTACAATTTCCCTCCCCCATATCTGTTTTGATTATATGCGTAGTTAGTAATCCTAGGGAGTGCAACCTTTGAATTGAACATAGAATCACTAATCTTACAAGATAATATATTCGAATATAATCACGTGATTGGTGCACACACGCACGCTTTTGGGGTAACCTCTCTGTTGCCTTCTCTGTTGCCTTCTCTGTTGCCTTGTTGCCTGTTGCCTTCTTGCCTTGTGTTTTTTGCAGAATAGCCAGTCCCTCGAATATGAGGATACCTCAGCCATGTTGCCTCGATAATAAAGGTCATGCGACCCTAAATGATGCTGCCTTCGATACACAATTATGACCTCGACCCTCGGATGTTGCCTACGGAAAATGGCTGAGGTATCTTCTGGTTGCCTAACGGAAAAATGGCTTATTCTGATCCTTGCCTTAGACTACCTGCCCTTCTATGGCATGGGACAGTCTTATGGCAAAGGATGCTTCGACGACCCTTCAACCTCCAAACGAAAGGCTTCCTGCCCTCTTATGGCAAGGATAGATCCTTTCATTCTAAAAGGCTAAAAAGAGACCTATCATCTGAGTTTAAGGTAATTGCCCCTAATTGCCTTGCAATGCTCATCTTTAATATTCTTTCTCACAATTCTTCGAAAACTGGCTACGCTCATTTACGAGCTAAAGTCCACTTTTTTCTTTCATCTACTTTTTTCTAAAGACAAACGAGCAAGCAAAAGCAATTAAGAGCCCATGGAAAACCATGGATGCAAAGGGTGCCTTACACCTTCCCTTTGCATAAATTACCCCCCGAACTTAGATTTCTTTAAAAGGTTTTTTTCTGTTTCTTTTAGCCTTTCCGATTTAGTTTGGATAAAATAAAAGTCGGTGGCGACTCTTGCTTACCGCGACATTCCGATTAATAAAAAGTCAGTTCACCGTATTACAGAACTGGCGACTCTGCTGGGGAGAATTTTCTTATAAAAGAGGGGTTACCTTAAAAGTTTAGGATCACTTAATTGTATTCTATTGTTTGCTTTGCTTGCTTTACTTTTCAGGGCTGTTTTGGGAAATAACTGAAGGACGAATCCTACACCCGGATTCAAGTACATCTAAGATAGGAAGTGGCATAGTCATGGCGACCTCCTTCATGTATGTGGAGGATTGGTCAATATGAGAGTTCACGCTTAAGTTAGGCCTCTATGGGTGTTTGCATGCTTCTCTTGTATGAGGGAGGTTCGTGCGGATGTCCGTGGGTGAGTCGGAGCTTAAGGACCTTTAGTAACCTTTAACCCATCCTGACTTTTAGGAACGTAGTGGGGGGACTACTCTTGATGTATGTTGAGAGCATAGTCGCTACCCGATACTACAACTCAGATAGACCTTTTCTCAAAGTATCATTGCATGGTATGTATGTATCATGTTCGAGGGTGCTTTAGAGGGGCTGACAATTCTGGGTAACTCGGTAGAACCCGTTGCTGAAATCTCCTTATCCATAGGAATACCCTTGGGAAGGACACCTGATCAGACTCCATGCAAGCCTTAAGCCAAAAATTGTGTGACTTGTGTGACTTGCTTGTGCTTGCTACTAACCTTCGTTTCCTCGCAGGTTTTGTTAAAAGGACTTGTTTGTCCTTACCATCTCACACTAAGTCTAATGAACTGCATTCGCATAACATCATGGCATCATGACATCATAAGCATAACATGATTTAACTAACCCTTTCAAGGATCTTAGGGATTTAGGGCGCACAATTTCAGGTGCCCTTATCAAAGGTTGATCTCCTAATCAAGGGGCAAGAGGATTTACTTTCCTCTGGCCACGTATCTTCAAATTCAGAAGTATCCTGAATCAGAGGCGATGACCCACTCGATATGGTGAGCTTGATTCTTAAAGAAGGACGCTTAAAAATGAAAGCCAAGGTTCTTCAGACGAAGCTGTGACTGATTAAATTCCTAAAGTTGCTAACTAAATTCCTTAAAGATCCTTGAAAACATTTCATTTGCATTCATAACATTGCATAACAGGTTTCCTATGATGGGTTTCTCATCCTTCCTCGCTGTTTATTTCAGCATCATGAATCTCGAACAATCAGTTAAGGATCTTCAAGCTCAAAACACCGAGTTCCAAGCCTTGATTCTGAATTTGTCCAAAGGGCAAGAAGAGCTGAAAGCCATGTTGACTAAAAAGAAGAAGAAAAAGGGTAAGAAGACTCGAGTAAAAAAGCTTAGACCAATCTTGCAACTCAGGGATGCTGAAACCTCTGAAGACAGTGATGAGGATGAGCAAGATGATAATGCTAGTATCAAAACCGATGCAAAAAGTAACCACGATTCTGCCAAACTCTCTGAAGAAGAAGAGGACTATTACCATGAGGGCGAACATCCCGATGACAAATACAAGATGTTAGAAGAGCGTCTGAGAAGTGTGGAAATTCAGAAGGTACCTGGACTGGATTTTGAAGAGCTTGGACTTGTGCCCGGGGTCGTTATTCCTCCAAAATTCAAAACTCCCGCCTTTGCTAAGTATGATGGAGTCTCTTGTCCTAAACTACACTTGAGGTCTTATGTAAGGAAGATTCAGCCTCACACTACTGATAAGAGGCTCTGGATCCATTTCTTTCAGGAAAGCTTATCTGGAACTCAACTCGAATGGTACTATCAACTGGAAAGTACCAACATCCATACCTGGGAAGATTTAGTTGTTGCTTTCTATAAGCAATACCAATATAATTCCGATCTCGCACCAACTCGCATGCAACTACAAAGCATGTCCATGGGACCTAAAGAAAGTTTCAAGGAGTATGCTCAAAAGTGGAGAGATCTAGCTGGAAGAGTCAAACCCTCCTTAGCTGACAGAGAATTGGTTGATATATTTATGAGTACACTGACTGGTCCTTTCTATAGTCATTTATTGGGGAGTTCATCATCTGGATTCACTGAACTCATACTGATTGGGGAACGTGTCGAGAGTGGTATTCGAAGTGGTAAGATTCAAATGGCTACATCTTTAGGTACTACAAAGAAGCATTCTAATGGGAGGTCAGATTCCAATGTTGTGTATGGGCAGAAAAGTATAAGCCATGATCAATCTATTGGGGCAGTTCTGAGCTCCACACCGGCGCCTTAACAGGGTCGTCAAAACAAACAAGATAAACCCAGACGTCAATTCACAAAGATCAATATGTCGCTAGCTCAAGCCTTACAACATCTGCAGAAGGCAAATTTGATCACTCTGAGGGGTCCTCCTAAAAATCCTAACACCTCTGCTCCTAGTTACAAACCCAACGCGAGGTGCGCATATCATTCTAACAGTCCTGGACATGACACGGAGAATTGTTGGCCGTTGAAGAATAAGATCCAAGATATGATCGACGCTGGTGAAATTGAGTTCGACCATCCTGCAACTCCTAATGTGATCACTGCTCCCATGCCTAATCACAACAAGATTGCTAATACTATGGGTGGCTAGAAGGATGAACTTTTTAGATCATTAGATTTACTTTTGTTTGCAATTTCTATTCTGTTTGTTTAAACATTCGACTTATGATAGACATTATCTATTTTAATAATTATCATCAGTGCATTGCATATGTTTGTCTTGAATACATTATTTCGTTATCATTCATTTCGAATCACGTATTTACTTTGCATATGTTTTGTGTTTATTCAACTCCTGCTAAGCTGTAAGCCTTTTGAGGGAGGATGACGAAAATGATACCGCAACCTCGTACAAGATGCTTTCGAACAGACTATGCTGACGATGTACAGGCATTGTTTCAATTCCTAAACAGTGGAGATATAAGGATGTTAATCCCTCGTTAACCCCTTTGAGCCTAAGAAGTAGAAGTTTCTTTCTTGTACTAATTAAAACCCTTGATCATAACCTGGGGCAGGGTAGTTCTCATTTAATTTGGTTGTGCATTCTATTTTAAGAGAATCATTTAGTACACCTTTCAACAAAGGTTTCAATCACAAGCGTTCATCCGCACACATCAAAGAAGTGTTGGAGATGTCAACCAAAAGACAATGACGGTTCATCAATCATCAAACAAGGCAGTCAGTATCTTTCAAAAGGAAAAAAGATGAAAAAACATATATACAAAGAAAAGCCTGCTAAGTCAAATTCAAAAAAATGACTTAGGCAAAAATCAAGGCATCCCGCTGACTGTAAGCTCAAAATAGACAGTTCAGGCAAAAGTTAGGGATATCAAAAAGATGAAAAAAAGAGAGAAATCAATAAATTCTTGAACAACTCAAAGTTGTGACTACCAAAAGGAAGAAGTGACTGCCATCTCAAAAGTTCTCTTTGTTTGCGAACCATCAACATTATCAAAGGCGCAAATCCAAAAGTCTCTTGGAACCTGAATGCATAAGTCGAACCAACTGAGCTTAGGAATGAAGAACATCACGAAGAAGGGGATGGGTATAAATAAACTTCGAGCCTTTATCTTTTGTTTCTTAAAACCGTGAACCAAGCCACGTTACAACCCTTGAAAGTCCTAACTGAAGCATGGTTAGTTCGAAAGCATACTGTCACCAAAAAGGTATCCCGACTCCTTAAGGTTTACTAAAATGCTGAGTGGATATTTCGCTTCTACAAAAAATAGCATGTTTTACAAATATCACGCTTTTACATCTCTTGTTTTAATGTTTTTTTAAAACTCAAGACAAACGTATGCATTGCATCTCATGAATTCATTATTAAACATATTCTGCTACGTAATTTCAAATGTTAGCATCAGAATAAATTTGCACAGGGTATGGCTAATGACTGAAAGTTATCCCGACAAAACAAAATTACTCCAAGAAGCCATGTCTCTTACGTATACAAGGGGCATGACGCGTTTGGCCCAATCAATCTGAGGCAATCAAGTCGAGATTCCGAGACTCTCTCATGGATGGTCGAACAATCAGAGGCATGCATCCAAGCATATCTAAAGCTACTCCCCAATCAACGCGAGACATTGTCATGAGCCTATGATTACTGGGGGCATATTGCCCATAGTGTACATCTCACAAAGACCTCGTGAGGCGAATCTTTCCAAAGTTCCTGTTAACTGGGGCAAATCTATGCAAGTCCAGTTCAACATTTCGATCAATACTCAGTAGCGTGTCCTGAATCGAGTAGTAAATAACTATGATACTGGGGGCAACTTTCAAGACACCCACATCTCCCCACAGAGCCAGAAGATCATATCCCCTCAGAGTAATCATTAAGAAGATATCTTCAAATGTGCTCGTCCCGACAAAGACATGACTCCCCAACAGAGTTTACATCTTCGACACTATTATTTCTCCAACAAGTTTCTCTTCTTCAACATGGTCCATTTATATCTCTAAATCAGGGTACATCAAATTACTGATCATCCCTAAGCAGAAACCGTAAATCCCCAGCTGAACATCTTCAAAGATACAGAGATTTATTTTCTCAATCAAGACAACATAAATCATATTCACATATCACATGTCATAAACATATTCATACAATTGCATACACGTTCATACATAATACATAAAACAGCGCGACAAGTGCGTACATAACATGCGAGGTTCTCATTTATTTTGAGAACCCCGTCACATAAACGCATTACATGCATCATGACATGGCATAAAAAAACTAACTTTACCTTTTTCAGGTTACTGCTGCAGTCAAATAAACATTATCTACCTTCAGATCTAAGTCGATACCTTGGACGGTTCCTTAATGATCTACCTTTGGAGTTAAGTCGATACCTTGGACGGTTCCTTAATGATCCACCTTCAGAGTTAAGTCGATACCTTTGACGGTTCCTTATACAATCTGTCTGCATATCTGAGTCGATACCTTTGACGGTGCCTCAATGATATGCTTCAGAGTTAAGTCGATACCTTTGACGGTTCCTTAACAACCCACATCAAGAGTTAAGTCGACACCTTTGACGGTTCCTTAACAACACATTTCAGATATAAGTCGACACCTTTGACGGTTCCTTATACAATCTATCTGCATATCTGAGTCGATACCTTTGACGGTGCCTCAACAATATGCTTCAAATTTAAGTCGATACCTTTGACGGTTCCTTAAATAACCCAACACAGATTTGATTCGATACCTTTGACGGTTCCTCAACATTCAAAAAAAAGAAGACAACAACAGCAGAAATTTTGCAACAATCCATACTCTCAAACACCTGGATGGCATCTTCAAGCCCATCTCCGACAAAAGTCCCTACTTCAGCTAGGGCAAATTTTTTGGTATTCTAATGTTCAATCATCTTCCACCTTCAGATACCGACTGACATACAAACCACTCTACATCTTCAGGTTTAAGATAATTGAACAGGGGCAGCTGTCATACCCCAAAATTTGCCCTCATATATTTACAAACGTCATTTATTTCGAATAAATAAATTGACACAGTTGGGAAGGTGATGAAACAGACTTATACTGATCTACCTGCAGATTGCTTCAATAAACGAAAGCACAACACCAACATAGAGCCGAAATCGAAGAGACAAAAAGGAGGGAGGAAAAATAAATTAAGTTGCATCTGATATATTGTTCTGTTTCACTCTTGTTGTTTGTTTTGGTTACAGAAAAAAAAGAGGTTGAATCCAAAAGCCCGATGCGAGACACACTCTCCTAAACAAAGATCAGAGAAAATGAATGGAGGTCAATTTGAGTAATTTTGAGATTTGTGACTAATGGGCCTACTATTTGGATTTTAAATATGTCCATAATCTTAAAAGGGGCCCTTGCACCCATCATTTTATTTTTTGTGATTTTAATTAGTGTTTATTTGAATCTTTATTCATTTAAATACTTAATAAAACATTAAAAGTATGAAAATTGGATTAAGTCATGGAATCTTTCTAAAAAAACAAAAAAATTGATATGGGGAAGGACAGAATCGTGTGAGTGTGATTTGGTTGATTGTGAATAAAAAAGAGAGAGAGAAGAAAAGGGGAAAGATTCAATTTCCATTAAAACCAAATTGCAATCATCCAAATTGTGGAGATTTGATTCAATTTTTGGTAACCTAATTTAATCTCCTATATATGCATAAACATATTCTGAAGCACGTTGAGAGGGGACGAAAATTCGGCAGCCTCCTGTACCGATTCAAGAACAAAAAAAAAACGTGAAACTCAAGGGGTTGGCAGCCAAGGTTAGAGAACAATTGAAGCCATCACACGCACCCAAGAAGATTCCTCACTCTCTTCTGAAGCTAATCACCTCCTCACTTTCAGCCAGCACGTTCAGAATCTAAGGATAGTGCTCACGGTTTGTGTGAAATTTTTGTATACCGATTCCATCGATTCATGCGTGATAAATATAATTCGAATGCATATTTGTGTTCCTTATAGTGTTGCGAAGCTTTCTGTGTGTTTTAATTGAAGCTTGAGTGCAGGATCAACCTTTCACCATTGTTAGGGTTTCATGTTCATAAAAAGGGGATTCATGTTTCAGCCGGAATTGGGTCAAATTAATGGCCCCAGCATGTTTAGAAATTGATTTCCGGTTGAAACATGGTGTTGTTTGATATTTATCGGGCTTGTATTGTGAGTTCTTGATATTGCAGGGCCATGGCTAGGGATAGTTGCATAGCAAAAACGCATCTGTTTCGTAGCGGAAATTGCAGGTCTTCACGAAGAAGACGAGTGCTGGGCGCGATATCTGGTTCATTCAAATGTTCTTATTTTTGTTTTTATTATATTATATTCGTTGCATGTTAATAACAGTTGGCTGGTGCAGTATGGATGGCAAGAGGCGTTTTGGCAAACAAAGGAACCTGGGTTCGATCCCCAGGTCTTACCATGTTGTTTTTAACCATTTATTTGATTGCAGATCCAGTGCGCCTCACGCGCATGCGCCTATCATAGGCCTTCAACCTGAGCCCCTAGATCTTCCCATGCCAGATCCAACGTGCTAGATGCTGAAGGCACACCATGAACTTTCAAAACTCCAACACACAGGATTAGTCAGCTAAGTCTTTTTCTTTACCATTATTTTTCTTTTGTTTATTTATTTATTCATTTGTTTTTTTTAGAAAACTCTTTTAATATTTTTCTTTGTTAATAAAAATTAATCCTTAATTTCCTTTTTGTATAAAAAATATATTTAAAATAAAAATATTTATTTTGATTATTATTGATAATTTTATTTGACGTTTAAATTGTGTAATAATTAATTAATTATAAATGTTTTTATTAATTGATTAAACTACATAATCAGGGTTAGGCTATTTAATCGAAAACCTATTTTTGCCGATTTAATTGATTGGGTTGGAAACCAACAATTAATTAATTTGGTTTTACATTATTTATTCTATTGACCATGACTAACTTGTACCCTAAATCAGGGTTCACGAGATCACACCCTACACTGAAAATATTTCTTGGTGTATTCTTTTCAGGGTTATTTTCAGATACCTTCCGATCGCGCGCCACGTCTTTTACGAAGTTAAGGTTAACCCCGAGGCTTCCCTATCAACCATATCAGATCAAATCAGAGCTAAGTACCTTTGCCTATATCATTGTTTTAAGTTTATTTATTCTTTATTTTAGGGTTAGAGGCGTTCGCCTCTTAATTAGCCATACACTCACCCTATTTTTGGTTTGTTTGCCTTTTCAGGGTTCGTTGATTGCCAAAGCTACGAGTTTGGTAACCCTAAACTCTAATCTTTTATTTTTCTGTTTAATTATTACTTGTGTCAAACCCTATTAAGGGATCCGCTGGTTACAATTTCCCTCCCCCATATCTGTTTTGATTATATGCGTAGTTAGTAATCCTAGGGAGTGCAACCTTTGAATTGAACATAGAATCACTAATCTTACAAGATAATATATTCGAATATAATCACGTGATTGGTGCACACACGCACGCTTTTGGGGTAACCTCTCTGTTGCCTTCTCTGTTGCCTTGTTGCCTGTTGCCTTCTTGCCTTGTGTTTTTTGCAGAATAGCCAGTCCCTCGAATATGAGGATACCTCAGCCATGTTGCCTCGATAATAAAGGTCATGCGACCCTAAATGATGCTGCCTTCGATACACAATTATGACCTCGACCCTCGGATGTTGCCTACGGAAAATGGCTGAGGTATCTTCTGGTTGCCTAACGGAAAAATGGCTTATTCTGATCCTTGCCTTAGACTACCTGCCCTTCTATGGCATGGGACAGTCTTATGGCAAAGGATGCTTCGACGACCCTTCAACCTCCAAACGAAAGGCTTCCTGCCCTCTTATGGCAAGGATAGATCCTTTCATTCTAAAAGGCTAAAAAGAGACCTATCATCTGAGTTTAAGGTAATTGCCCCTAATTGCCTTGCAATGCTCATCTTTAATATTCTTTCTCACAATTCTTCGAAAACTGGCTACGCTCATTTACGAGCTAAAGTCCACTTTTTTCTTTCATCTACTTTTTTCTAAAGACAAACGAGCAAGCAAAAGCAATTAAGAGCCCATGGAAAACCATGGATGCAAAGGGTGCCTTACACCTTCCCTTTGCATAAATTACCCCCCGAACTTAGATTTCTTTAAAAGGTTTTTTTCTGTTTCTTTTAGCCTTTCCGATTTAGTTTGGATAAAATAAAAGTCGGTGGCGACTCTTGCTTACCGCGACATTCCGATTAATAAAAAGTCAGTTCACCGTATTACAGAACTGGCGACTCTGCTGGGGAGAATTTTCTTATAAAAGAGGGGTTACCTTAAAAGTTTAGGATCACTTAATTGTATTCTATTGTTTGCTTTGCTTGCTTTACTTTTCAGGGCTGTTTTGGGAAATAACTGAAGGACGAATCCTACACCCGGATTCAAGTACATCTAAGATAGGAAGTGGCATAGTCATGGCGACCTCCTTCATGTATGTGGAGGATTGGTCAATATGAGAGTTCACGCTTAAGTTAGGCCTCTATGGGTGTTTGCATGCTTCTCTTGTATGAGGGAGGTTCGTGCGGATGTCCGTGGGTGAGTCGGAGCTTAAGGACCTTTAGTAACCTTTAACCCATCCTGACTTTTAGGAACGTAGTGGGGGGACTACTCTTGATGTATGTTGAGAGCATAGTCGCTACCCGATACTACAACTCAGATAGACCTTTTCTCAAAGTATCATTGCATGGTATGTATGTATCATGTTCGAGGGTGCTTTAGAGGGGCTGACAATTCTGGGTAACTCGGTAGAACCCGTTGCTGAAATCTCCTTATCCATAGGAATACCCTTGGGAAGGACACCTGATCAGACTCCATGCAAGCCTTAAGCCAAAAATTGTGTGACTTGTGTGACTTGCTTGTGCTTGCTACTAACCTTCGTTTCCTCGCAGGTTTTGTTAAAAGGACTTGTTTGTCCTTACCATCTCACACTAAGTCTAATGAACTGCATTCGCATAACATCATGGCATCATGACATCATAAGCATAACATGATTTAACTAACCCTTTCAAGGATCTTAGGGATTTAGGGCGCACAATTTCAGGTGCCCTTATCAAAGGTTGATCTCCTAATCAAGGGGCAAGAGGATTTACTTTCCTCTGGCCACGTATCTTCAAATTCAGAAGTATCCTGAATCAGAGGCGATGACCCACTCGATATGGTGAGCTTGATTCTTAAAGAAGGACGCTTAAAAATGAAAGCCAAGGTTCTTCAGACGAAGCTGTGACTGATTAAATTCCTAAAGTTGCTAACTAAATTCCTTAAAGATCCTTGAAAACATTTCATTTGCATTCATAACATTGCATAACAGGTTTCCTATGATGGGTTTCTCATCCTTCCTCGCTGTTTATTTCAGCATCATGAATCTCGAACAATCAGTTAAGGATCTTCAAGCTCAAAACACCGAGTTCCAAGCCTTGATTCTGAATTTGTCCAAAGGGCAAGAAGAGCTGAAAGCCATGTTGACTAAAAAGAAGAAGAAAAAGGGTAAGAAGACTCGAGTAAAAAAGCTTAGACCAATCTTGCAACTCAGGGATGCTGAAACCTCTGAAGACAGTGATGAGGATGAGCAAGATGATAATGCTAGTATCAAAACCGATGCAAAAAGTAACCACGATTCTGCCAAACTCTCTGAAGAAGAAGAGGACTATTACCATGAGGGCGAACATCCCGATGACAAATACAAGATGTTAGAAGAGCGTCTGAGAAGTGTGGAAATTCAGAAGGTACCTGGACTGGATTTTGAAGAGCTTGGACTTGTGCCCGGGGTCGTTATTCCTCCAAAATTCAAAACTCCCGCCTTTGCTAAGTATGATGGAGTCTCTTGTCCTAAACTACACTTGAGGTCTTATGTAAGGAAGATTCAGCCTCACACTACTGATAAGAGGCTCTGGATCCATTTCTTTCAGGAAAGCTTATCTGGAACTCAACTCGAATGGTACTATCAACTGGAAAGTACCAACATCCATACCTGGGAAGATTTAGTTGTTGCTTTCTATAAGCAATACCAATATAATTCCGATCTCGCACCAACTCGCATGCAACTACAAAGCATGTCCATGGGACCTAAAGAAAGTTTCAAGGAGTATGCTCAAAAGTGGAGAGATCTAGCTGGAAGAGTCAAACCCTCCTTAGCTGACAGAGAATTGGTTGATATATTTATGAGTACACTGACTGGTCCTTTCTATAGTCATTTATTGGGGAGTTCATCATCTGGATTCACTGAACTCATACTGATTGGGGAACGTGTCGAGAGTGGTATTCGAAGTGGTAAGATTCAAATGGCTACATCTTTAGGTACTACAAAGAAGCATTCTAATGGGAGGTCAGATTCCAATGTTGTGTATGGGCAGAAAAGTATAAGCCATGATCAATCTATTGGGGCAGTTCTGAGCTCCACACCGGCGCCTCAACAGGGTCGTCAAAACAAACAAGATAAACCCAGACATCAATTCACAAAGATCAATATGTCGCTAGCTCAAGCCTTACAACATCTGCAGAAGGCAAATTTGATCACTCTGAGGGGTCCTCCTAAAAATCCTAACACCTCTGCTCCTAGTTACAAACCCAACGCGAGGTGCGCATATCATTCTAACAGTCCTGGACATGACACGGAGAATTGTTGGCCGTTGAAGAATAAGATCCAAGATATGATCGACGCTGGTGAAATTGAGTTCGACCATCCTGCAACTCCTAATGTGATCACTGCTCCCATGCCTAATCACAACAAGATTGCTAATACTATGGGTGGCTAGAAGGATGAACTTTTTAGATCATTAGATTTACTTTTGTTTGCAATTTCTATTCTGTTTGTTTAAACATTCGACTTATGATAGACATTATCTATTTTAATAATTATCATCAGTGCATTGCATATGTTTGTCTTGAATACATTATTTCGTTATCATTCATTTCGAATCACGTATTTACTTTGCATATGTTTTGTGTTTATTCAACTCCTGCTAAGCTGTAAGCCTTTTGAGGGAGGATGACGAAAATGATACCGCAACCTCGTACAAGATGCTTTCGAACAGACTATGCTGACGATGTACAGGCATTGTTTCAATTCCTAAACAGTGGAGATATAAGGATGTTAATCCCTCGTTAACCCCTTTGAGCCTAAGAAGTAGAAGTTTCTTTCTTGTACTAATTAAAACCCTTGATCATAACTTGG
Source organism: Vicia villosa (assembly GCF_029867415.1). Taxonomy (NCBI): domain Eukaryota; kingdom Viridiplantae; phylum Streptophyta; class Magnoliopsida; order Fabales; family Fabaceae; genus Vicia; species Vicia villosa. Next base: position 29,694 of record NW_026705855.1, on the reverse strand, counting down.
GGCAGGGTAGTTCTCATTTAATTTGGTTGTGCATTCTATTTTAAGAGAATCATTTAGTACACCTTTCAACAAAGGTTTCAATCACAAGCGTTCATCCGCACACATCAAAGAAGTGTTGGAGATGTCAACCAAAAGACAATGACGGTTCATCAATCATCAAACAAGGCAGTCAGTATCTTTCAAAAGGAAAAAAGATGAAAAAACATATATACAAAGAAAAGCCTGCTAAGTCAAATTCAAAAAAATGACTTAGGCAAAAATCAAGGCATCCCGCTGACTGTAAGCTCAAAATAGACAGTTCAGGCAAAAGTTAGGGATATCAAAAAGATGAAAAAAAGAGAGAAATCAATAAATTCTTGAACAACTCAAAGTTGTGACTACCAAAAGGAAGAAGTGACTGCCATCTCAAAAGTTCTCTTTGTTTGCGAACCATCAACATTATCAAAGGCGCAAATCCAAAAGTCTCTTGGAACCTGAATGCATAAGTCGAACCAACTGAGCTTAGGAATGAAGAACATCACGAAGAAGGGGATGGGTATAAATAAACTTTGAGCCTTTATCTTTTGTTTCTTAAAACCGTGAACCAAGCCACGTTACAACCCTTGAAAGTCCTAACTGAAGCATGGTTAGTTCGAAAGCATACTGTCACCAAAAAGGTATCCCGACTCCTTAAGGTTTACTAAAATGCTGAGTGGATATTTCGCTTCTACAAAAAATAGCATGTTTTACAAATATCACGCTTTTACATCTCTTGTTTTAATGTTTTTTTAAAACTCAAGACAAACGTATGCATTGCATCTCATGAATTCATTATTAAACATATTCTGCTACGTAATTTCAAATGTTAGCATCAGAATAAATTTGCACAGGGTATGGCTAATGACTGAAAGTTATCCCGACAAAACAAAATTACTCCAAGAAGCCATGTCTCTTACGTATACAAGGGGCATGACGCGTTTGGCCCAATCAATCTGAGGCAATCAAGTCGAGATTCCGAGACTCTCTCATGGATGGTCGAACAATCAGAGGCATGCATCCAAGCATATCTAAAGCTACTCCCCAATCAACGCGAGACATTGTCATGAGCCTATGATTACTGGGGGCATATTGCCCATAGTGTACATCTCACAAAGACCTCGTGAGGCGAATCTTTCCAAAGTTCCTGTTAACTGGGGCAAATCTATGCAAGTCCAGTTCAACATTTCGATCAATACTCAGTAGCGTGTCCTGAATCGAGTAGTAAATAACTATGATACTGGGGGCAACTTTCAAGACACCCACATCTCCCCACAGAGCCAGAAGATCATATCCCCTCAGAGTAATCATTAAGAAGATATCTTCAAATGTGCTCGTCCCGACAAAGACATGACTCCCCAACAGAGTTTACATCTTCGACACTATTATTTCTCCAACAAGTTTCTCTTCTTCAACATGGTCCATTTATATCTCTAAATCAGGGTACATCAAATTACTGATCATCCCTAAGCAGAAACCGTAAATCCCCAGCTGAACATCTTCAAAGATACAGAGATTTATTTTCTCAATCAAGACAACATAAATCATATTCACATATCACATGTCATAAACATATTCATACAATTGCATACACGTTCATACATAATACATAAAACAGCGCGACAAGTGCGTACATAACATGCGAGGTTCTCATTTATTTTGAGAACCCCGTCACATAAACGCATTACATGCATCATGACATGGCATAAAAAAACTAACTTTACCTTTTTCAGGTTACTGCTGCAGTCAAATAAACATTATCTACCTTCAGATCTAAGTCGATACCTTGGACGGTTCCTTAATGATCTACCTTTGGAGTTAAGTCGATACCTTGGACGGTTCCTTAATGATCCACCTTCAGAGTTAAGTCGATACCTTTGACGGTTCCTTATACAATCTGTCTGCATATCTGAGTCGATACCTTTGACGGTGCCTCAATGATATGCTTCAGAGTTAAGTCGATACCTTTGACGGTTCCTTAACAACCCACATCAAGAGTTAAGTCGACACCTTTGACGGTTCCTTAACAACACATTTCAGATATAAGTCGACACCTTTGACGGTTCCTTATACAATCTGTCTGCATATCTGAGTCGATACCTTTGACAGTGCCTCAACAATATGCTTCAAATTTAAGTCGATACCTTTGACGGTTCCTTAAATAACCCAACACAGATTTGAGTCGATACCTTTGACGGTTCCTCAACATTCAAAAAAAAGAAGACAACAAAAGCAGAAATTTTGCAACAATCCATACTCTCAAACACCTGGATGGCATCTTCAAGCCCATCTCCGACAAAAGTCCCTACTTCAGCTAGGGCAAATTTTTTGGTATTCTAATGTTCAATCATCTTCCACCTTCAGATACCGACTGACATACAAACCACTCTACATCTTCAGGTTTAAGATAATTGAACAGGGGCAGCTGTCATACCCCAAAATTTGCCCTCATATATTTACAAACGTCATTTATTTCGAATAAATAAATTGACACAGTTGGGAAGGTGATGAAACAGACTTATACTGATCTACCTGCAGATTGCTTCAATAAACGAAAGCACAACACCAACATAGAGCCGAAATCGAAGAGACAAAAAGGAGGGAGGAAAAATAAATTAAGTTGCATCTGATATATTGTTCTGTTTCACTCTTGTTGTTTGTTTTGGTTACAGAAAAAAAAGAGGTTGAATCCAAAAGCCCGGTGCGAGACACACTCTCCTAAACAAAGATCAGAGAAAATGAATGGAGGTCAATTTGAGTAATTTTGAGATTTGTGACTAATGGGCCTACTATTTGGATTTTAAATATGTCCATAATCTTAAAAGGGGCCCTTGCACCCATCATTTTATTTTTTGTGATTTTAATTAGTGTTTATTTGAATCTTTATTCATTTAAATACTTAATAAAACATTAAAAGTATGAAAATTGGATTAAGTCATGGAATCTTTCTAAAAAAACAAAAAAATTGATATGGGGAAGGACAGAATCGTGTGAGTGTGATTTGGTTGATTGTGAATAAAAAAGAGAGAGAGAAGAAAAGGGGAAAGATTCAATTTCCATTAAAACCAAATTGCAATCATCCAAATTGTGGAGATTTGATTCAATTTTTGGTAACCTAATTTAATCTCCTATATATGCATAAACATATTCTGAAGCACGTTGAGAGGGGACGAAAATTCGGCAGCCTCCTGTACCGATTCAAGAACAAAAAAAAACGTGAAACTCAAGGGGTTGGCAGCCAAGGTTAGAGAACAATTGAAGCCATCACACGCACCCAAGAAGATTCCTCACTCTCTTCTGAAGCTAATCACCTCCTCACTTTCAGCCAGCACGTTCAGAATCTAAGGATAGTGCTCACGGTTTGTGTGAAATTTTTGTATACCGATTCCATCGATTCATGCGTGATAAATATAATTCGAATGCATATTTGTGTTCCTTATAGTGTTGCGAAGCTTTCTGTGTGTTTTAATTGAAGCTTGAGTGCAGGATCAACCTTTCACCATTGTTAGGGTTTCATGTTCATAAAAAGGGGATTCATGTTTCAGCCGGAATTGGGTCAAATTAATGGCCCCAGCATGTTTAGAAATTGATTTCCGGTTGAAACATGGTGTTGTTTGATATTTATCGGGCTTGTATTGTGAGTTCTTGATATTGCAGGGCCATGGCTAGGGATAGTTGCATAGCAAAAACGCATCTGTTTCGTAGCGGAAATTGCAGGTCTTCACGAAGAAGACGAGTGCTGGGCGCGATATCTGGTTCATTCAAATGTTCTTATTTTTGTTTTTATTATATTATATTCGTTGCATGTTAATAACAGTTGGCTGGTGCAGTATGGATGGCAAGAGGCGTTTTGGCAAACAAAGGAACCTGGGTTCGATCCCCAGGTCTTACCATGTTGTTTTTAACCATTTATTTGATTGCAGATCCAGTGCGCCTCACGCGCATGCGCCTATCATAGGCCTTCAACCTGAGCCCCTAGATCTTCCCATGCCAGATCCAACGTGCTAGATGCTGAAGGCACACCATGAACTTTCAAAACTCCAACACACAGGATTAGTCAGCTAAGTCTTTTTCTTTACCATTATTTTTCTTTTGTTTATTTATTTATTCATTTGTTTTTTTTAGAAAACTCTTTTAATATTTTTCTTTGTTAATAAAAATTAATCCTTAATTTCCTTTTTGTATAAAAAATATATTTAAAATAAAAATATTTATTTTGATTATTATTGATAATTTTATTTGACGTTTAAATTGTGTAATAATTAATTAATTATAAATGTTTTTATTAATTGATTAAACTACATAATCAGGGTTAGGCTATTTAATCGAAAACCTATTTTTGCCGATTTAATTGATTGGGTTGGAAACCAACAATTAATTAATTTGGTTTTAAATTATTTATTCTATTGACCATGACTAACTTGTACCCTAAATCAGGGTTCACGAGATCACACCCTACACTGAAAATATTTCTTGGTGTATTCTTTTCAGGGTTATTTTCAGATACCTTCCGATCGCGCGCCACGTCTTTTACGAAGTTAAGGTTAACCCCGAGGCTTCCCTATCAACCATATCAGATCAAATCAGAGCTAAGTACCTTTGCCTATATCATTGTTTTAAGTTTATTTATTCTTTATTTTAGGGTTAGAGGCGTTCGCCTCTTAATTAGCCATACACTCACCCTATTTTTGGTTTGTTTGCCTTTTCAGGGTTCGTTGATTGCCAAAGCTACGAGTTTGGTAACCCTAAACTCTAATCTTTTATTTTTCTGTTTAATTATTACTTGTGTCAAACCCTATTAAGGGATCCGCTGGTTACAATTTCCCTCCCCCATATCTGTTTTGATTATATGCGTAGTTAGTAATCCTAGGGAGTGCAACCTTTGAATTGAACATAGAATCACTAATCTTACAAGATAATATATTCGAATATAATCACGTGATTGGTGCACACACGCACGCTTTTGGGGTAACCTCTCTGTTGCCTTCTCTGTTGCCTTCTCTGTTGCCTTGTTGCCTGTTGCCTTGTTGCCTTGTGTTTTTTGCAGAATAGCCAGTCCCTCGAATATGAGGATACCTCAGCCATGTTGCCTCGATAATAAAGGTCATGCGACCCTAAATGATGCTGCCTTCGATACACAATTATGACCTCGACCCTCGGATGTTGCCTACGGAAAATGGCTGAGGTATCTTCTGGTTGCCTAACGGAAAAATGGCTTATTCTGATCCTTGCCTTAGACTACCTGCCCTTCTATGGCATGGGACAGTCTTATGGCAAAGGATGCTTCGACGACCCTTCATCCTCCAAACGAAAGGCTTCCTGCCCTCTTATGGCAAGGATAGATCATTTCATTCTGAAAGGCAAAAAAGAGACCTATCATCTGAGTTTAAGGTAATTGCCCCTAATTGCCTTGCAATGCTCATCTTTAATATTCTTTCTCACAATTCTTCGAAAACTGGCTACGCTCATTTACGAGCTAAAGTCCACTTTTTTCTTTCATCTACTTTTTTCTAAAGACAAACGAGCAAGCAAAAGCAATTAAGAGCCCATGGAAAACCATGGATGCAAAGGGTGCCTTACACCTTCCCTTTGCATAAATTACCCCCCGAACTTAGATTTCTTTAAAAGGTTTTTTTCTGTTTCTTTTAGCCTTTCCGATTTAGTTTGGATAAAATAAAAGTCGGTGGCGACTCTTGCTTACCGCGACATTCCGATTAATAAAAAGTCAGTTCACCGTATTACAGTCACAAATTAACAACTTGAAAAATCACAAATCATGCTCATAATCATAGATACATAACACATGCTATGGAGGAGTCATATTTCATTAAACTTTCAAACCATATGGTGCATAATATCGCAGCGGAACAATATCAACAATAATAATCAAGTCATGCATGCCACACATGGGCAACTCAAAAATATCCAAAATATCTATGTAGGACATAACAACATAATCCATTGAGAGATAACAATATCTAAATATAGCAACGAAATAACAAAACAACATGACATAAACAAAACAAGCTAATCGTCCCCCGAGTGTCACGTATCAGAGCATAGACACACCGACTCGAGCTAATAGGTAAACGGCTACTCCACGTTGTTACCTGCACGTTACCAACGGAGGGTAACATTCAAACAGAAGGGGTGAGATATCATTCACGATAAAGAAACGTATGATAATACTTATAGCGGAAAATAAGAATCATACACATTCAACACTTCTCAACACATAACATGTTACCAACAATTCACATCATTCAAACACCTTATAAAACGGTAACCATGTCAATAAACAAGTACGGCAACATATTCTATTCACAATTATGAGTTTGATACACATCATATCAAACACACATTCAAAACATCATCAAATGCAATTCAAATGTGACTCGACTTAAGCAAATGCATGTGGTACCATTTAGAGTAAAACTCCCGTCTCAATCATTGCCATTGGGCCATAGTCGCTGCCATCTTTCAGGCTAATAGTCGTTGCCATCTTTCAGGCTAATAGTCGTTGCCATCTTTCAGGCTAATAGTCATTGCCATCTTTCAGGTCTAGAACCATAATCCGAAATCACCTCTGTTGCCTCATATTCAATTCCTTCTGATCAAACAAATACTTCAAACTCTTATGGTCGCTAAATACTTCAAGTATAGAACCATAAAGATAATGCCTCCAAATTTTTAAAACAAACACAACAGCAGCAAGCTCTAAATCATGCGTAGGATAGTTCTTCTCATGAACTCTCAATTGCCTCGACGCATAAGCAACAACTTTACCATTATGCATGAGCACACCTCCTAACCCCATCTTAGAAACATAACAATAAACCACAAGTAGTTCTTCTGGATTAGGCAATATCAAAATCGGTGCCGACGTCAACCTCTTTTTCAACTCAACAAAACTCTCTTCACAAGCAACATCCCACACAAACGCCTTACCTTTGCACGTCAACTTAGTCAACGGAAGAGCTAACTTAGAAAAACCTTCAATGAACCTTCTATAATAACCGGCTAATCCCAAAAAGCTTCGAATCTCGGTGGCCGACTTAAGAGTTTCCCATCTCAACACGGCATCAACTTTAGACGGATCCACGACAATGCCCTCACCAGAAATGACATAGCCAAGAAAACTAACTTCCTTCAGCCATAATTCACACTTGGACAACTTAGCATACAACTTCTTCTCTTTCAAGACTTGCAATACCAACTTCAAATGCTCATCAAGATCTGATTTTGATTTAGAGTAAATTAAAATATCATCAATGAACACCACCACAAAATGATCCAGATACTCATGAAAAATATGGTTCATGTACTCCATAAATACTCCAGGTGCATTAGTAACACCGAAGGGCATCACAGAATACTCATAATATCCATAACATGTTCTAAAAGCCATCTTCTGCATATCCTCATATTTCACTTTAATCTGATGGTAACCCGACCTCAGATCAATATTGCTAAACACACGGGCACCAACCAATTGATCCATCAAATCATCGATTCTTGGAAGTGGATACTTGTTCTTGATTGTCACCTTGTTAAACTAATGATAATCAATATAAAGTCTCATACTTCCATCTTTCTTCTTAACCAACAACACTGGAGCTCCCCACAACGACACACTAGGTCTCATAAACTTCTTCTCAAGCAACTCTTACAATTGCTCCTTCAATTCCGATAACTCTGATGCAGACATCCTATACGGTGCCATAGACACAGGTATAGTACTATGTACAAGATCAATAGAGAACTCCACTTCTCTCTCAGGCGGTACATCGGGAATTTCACCAGGGAAAAATTCAGGAAATTTACACACCACCTTCAACTCTTCAATGATCGCTTGATTCTCGACAGACATAAAAGCAACAAAAGCAAACACCTGAACATCTTTTTTCATCAACACGCATCTGTTTCGCTGACAACAACTCAACACCTCCTTCTTCAGGAGAAGAAAACCTCACCGACTTATCATAGCAATTAATGTGAACATGGTTATGCTCTAACCAGTTCATCCCCAAGATCACATCCAATCCTCTCAACGACAAGCAAACGGAATAAATAAGAAAGTCTTTGTCGAAAATCGACACGGGACACTTTAAACACACAAGAGAAGTGGTCACTGAACCCTTAGCCGGAGTATCGATGACCATCTCTCCGTCCATAGCAGACAACACAAGACCCAATCTTTCAAAGCAATCAGCAGATATAAAGCAATGAGAAGCACCGGTATCAATAATAGTAATTAAAGGAATGCTATTAATGAAACAAGTACCTCTGATGAGTGAATCGTCACTAGTGGTCTGAGTTCCCGACAAGGCGAACACCTTTCCACTAGATTTCTCCTTCTTGGGTTTCTGACACTTGCTTCCAATATGTCCTTCTTCCCCATAGTTAAAACAAACCATCCCATTATGCTTGCATTCAGACGCCTCATGTCCAATCTTACCACAACGGAAACATCTCTTGGTACCAGCAGTACACACGGTGCTCTTGTGACCAACCTTGCCACACTTGAAGCACACAATACCAGCAGGAGCGTCTCCCCCACTAGATCTCTTGCCCTCATTAGCTTTCTTTTTACCATTGTCACTCAGAGCTTCATAAGGCTTGCCACGGCCTTGTTGACTCTTGCCCCTCTTCTCATTAATAACACGGTAATGAGCATTGTTGTCTTCCTCATAAATTCGACAACAATCGACCAAATCAGCAAAGATACGAATCTTCTGGTAACTAATTGCCTTCTTAATATCTGGACGCAATCCATTCTCAAACTTGATACACTTGGAAAATTCACCATTGGCTCCACATAGTGTTGGTAAAACTTAGCCAACTCACCAAACTTAGCAGCATACTCCACAACAGACTTGTTCCCTTGCCTTAGATCAAGGAAATAAATCTCCTTCTTTCCATGGACATCCTCAGGAAAGCACTTCCTTAAAAACTCCATGCGGAACACAATCCAAGATATCTTCTAACCATTGGCCTCCAACCTCCTACGGGTCTATAGCCACCAATCATCCGCCTTGACTGCTAGCATATGAGTCCCATACCGAACCTTCTGATCAAGAGTGCAATCCATCACACAGAAGATTCTCTCTATCTCCTTTAGCCATGTCAATGTGCCATCAGGATCATGAGTCCCCTTAAACACACGAGGGTTCTCTCTTTGGAAGGTAGCCAAACTGCGAGAAGCAACATTCTCACCACCATTCGATTGATTCTCCAAAGCCTGAGCCATTGCTTCCAAAGCAGTAGCTATAGCAGCGTCATTCCTTCCAGCCATCTCAACTCTTCACTACAACACATAAACAATAAGCACAAAACAACAATACAAGATTATTAGACCATACTACGACATGACACTTGGCCAGGCAGACCGACCTGCTCTGATACGACTATTGTAACACCCCAAATCTACCCCGCAATTAACATGGAAAATCAGAGTTCAAAAATCTCCAAACATGCATCACATTTGAGGAGTCACAAATTAACAACTTGAAAAATCACAAATCATGCTCATAATCATAGATACATAACACATGCTATGGAGGAGTCATACTTCATTAAACTTTCAAACCATTTGGTGCATAATATCGCAGCGGAACAATATCAACAATAATAATCAAGTCATGCATGCCACACATGGGCAACTCAAAAATATCCAAAATATCTATGTAGGACATAACAACATAATCCATTGAGAGATAACAATATCTAAATATAGCAACGAAATAACAAAACAACATGACATAAACAAAACAAGCTAATCGTCCCCCGAGTGTCACGTATCAGAGCATAGACACACCGACTCGAGCTAATAGGTAAACGGATACTCCACGTCGTTACCTGCATGTTACCAACGGGGGGTAACATTCCAATAGAAGGGGTGAGATATCATTCACGATAAAGAAACGTATGATAATACTTATAGCGGAAAATAAGAATCATACACATTCACCACTTCTCAACACATAACATGTTACCAACAATTCACATCATTCAAACACCTTATAAAACGGTAACCATGTCAATAAACAAGTACGACAACATATTCTATTCACAATTATGAGTTCGATACACATCACATCAAACACACATTCAAAACAACATCAAATGCAATTCAAATGTGACTCAACTTATGCAAATGTATGTGGTACCATTCGGAGTAAAACTCCTGTCTCCATCATTGCCATTGGGCCATAGTCGCTGCCATCTTTCAAGATAATAGTCGTTGCCATCATTCAGGCTAATAGTTGTTGCCATTCTCAGGCTAAGGGACACTTATGCAATGGATGCGACACAATAACACACATCCACAAAACACATACTCCCAACGTACGACAACATCATCCAAACATTGACTAAACGTCATTACTTTTATAGTAATTCATCACTTCACAATCACGTCGCTACGTATCATCATCATGCAACAATACATCACCAACATGCATAATCAAAATTATCATGTAATCGTCATCACAAGGCACATCCAATTATACTGTAATACGGTGAACTGACTTTTATATCGAAATGTCGCGGTTAAGCATGTGTCGCCACCGACTTTTATTTTATCCAAATATTCAGAAAGGCTAAAAGAAGCAGAAAAAAACCTTTTTAAAAGAAAACAAGTTCGGGGGGTAATTTATGCAAAGGGAAGGTGTAAGGCACCCTTTGCATATATGGTTTTCCATGGGCTCTTAATTGCTTTGCTCGTTTTTGAAAAGAAATGTAGAAGAAAAGAATATGGACTTTAGCTCGTAAATGAGCGTAGCCATTTTGAAGGTTTATGAGAAAGAATATGATAAAAAAAGTTTTTAGAGAAAGGCAAAGCAATTAAGGGAAATTACCTTAGCATTTGTAAAAAAAACGTTCTTTTAACCTTTCAAGGTGAAAGGGTCTATCCATGCCATAAGAGGGCAGGAAGCCTTTCATTTGAAGGTTGAAGGGTCGTCGCAATGTCATTTGCCATAAGACTGTCCCATGCCATAGGGAGGCAGGTAGTCTAAGGGAAGGACCAGAATAGCCTTTCTTAGGCAGCCAGAGGATACCTCAGCCTTTCGTAGGCAACTTCCGAGGGTCGAGGTCATATTGGTGTATCGAAGGCAGCATCATTAGGGTCTTATGACCTTTGTATTTATCGAGGCAACATGGCTAAGGTATCCTCGTATTCGAGGGACATGGCTATTCTGCAAAAAATACAAGGCAACAAGGCAACAGGCAACAGAGAGGTTACCCCAAAAGTGTGCGTGGGTGCAACAATCACGTGATTTGATTCAGATATTTATCTTATAATTAGTTATTCAAGGTTAATTACAAGCTTGCACTCCCTAGAATTACTAACCACAACAATTAATATTAATAATTAAAGCAATAATGGGGAAAGGGAAAATGAAACCAGCGGGGGAAAAGGAAAATGAAACCAGCGGGATAAATAATAAGTCTGAACAAGTAATAATTAAGATCAGGGTTTTAGGGTTACCGACTATTCGAAGCTTTGGCAATTGGCAAACCCTGAAAAAGGTGGGAAAAATAAGAGACAAGATAGGGGTGAGTGCATTATCAGTTCAAGAATCAGGTACGGTTAACCCTAATAAAAATAAAAATAAAAACAAAAGAAAAAAGGGTAAAGAGACTTAGCTTCGATTGATAAAGGTTGACCTTCAGGGTTTGCCTCGAGCATCGATTTTGATTATTTGAGAATTGACAGAAAAATGATATGCAGTGAGTGTATGGCTGATTCAATGATGATTAGGGTTAACCCTAATTTAATGAAGGAAAACAAAAATAGAATGATTATTAAAATAGGGAATAGTACTTAGCTTCAAATTTGATCTGACATGGTCGGCAGTCGGAGGCAGCCTCGAGATTAACCCTGAAAAAGTGCACCAAAGAAATATTTTTAGTGTATGGAATGATCTTTGTAAACCCTAATTAGGGTACGAGTTAAATAAGAAAATACCAACGATTTAATTAATTGTTGGTCTCGCGACCTAATTAATTAAATCGGGATGAGAAAATAAAATCGGGCACACAGGTATTTTTTAGGAATTTTTCAGAGTTAAAATAGAATAAATATGAAATTTTGAATATATAAATAATTAAAAAAATAAATAAATAAAAGAAAATAAATATATAAATAAATAAGAATAATAGAAAAAAATAAAATAATATATAAGTAATAATTTGAATGACATATATATATATATGAATTTAATAAATAATATAAATATTAAAAGAAAATAAATAAAATAAATAAATTATTAATTATAAACGAAAAAGTTTTGAACATAAAAATATAATAGTTTTTATTTTTTGAAGAAAGAAAAAAGAATTTAAAACAATATATATATATATATATATATATATATATATATATATATATATATATATATATATATATAATATATATATATATATATATATATATATATATAATAAATAAAATAAAAGAGGTTATGTAATTAAAAATAAAAAAAATTGCAAAAAACTTAACTTGCGATCAGGTGTGGCTCACGCGCGTGGACTATGGTGCGTCCTCATGTCTGGAAGCGATAGATCTGTTGCCAGCCTGATCTGATGGTTGGATGATTGAGGGAACATGACAGCTCGTAGGGATGCGTTACACCGGACCCAAAGGAACTTTAAACAAAACACGCGCGCGCCTTCTTTTGATTCGGCCAATGGGCGCCTGCCACGAGGTCATCCCCGACCTTGGTCCATCGTCTAAAGTATGCACATGGCTTTAGCGACGGTTCTGAAACGTCACCATACACCTGCATCTACGAATCCAAGCAAACATGGACAAAAACTTTTTGCGAGGCCATGGATCGAATCGTCCAGACCTCGCAAACATGATTATGGCCCTAATTCAAACCAATTCTCCCTGCAAGAAAAAGCCCTAAACAGAATCCAAAAACCCTAACAATGGCATATGCTTCATATGGTCACGAAAACATAATTAAAGATCCAGAATCAGTCACAACATCATAACAATCATAAATATGCCACTTAATTTCAAGAATGATGCATGAATTTACAGAATCGAGTTTGAAAAGATTTGGACAAACCTTGAGTTATACGCGTGTGTTCTTGATATCTCAAAGCTCAAAAGCGATTGGGAATTGTTCAGTGATGATCCAGGAATGTATTAGAAGCTTTGTATCCTCTTGAAAGTCCCTGCAAGTTGAAATTCAAATTCACAATTTTCTTGAAAGAGCTCGGGTTAGGGTTCTTTTTCTGCCAAAAACGTGAACCCTTGCATCTGAATGGTTTGTATACTTATAGGGGATGAATTAGGGTTACAAAACTGAATTGAATCTTTATCAATCTTTGATTGGAATTGTGAGAAATTTGATTTATAAAAGCTTCTAAATTTGGTCCTTGATTGATCTTTTGCACCTCAAATCATGTGAACAAAATTTGAGTGTCTTAATGAGAATATTTGATTGGAATTTGGCTTAGAATTAAAGCAATGATCATATCTTTCATCAATTTATTATTTTATATAATTAAATCATGATTTAAATGTATAAAATCATAAATTAATTAATAAAAATGATATAAAAATTGAGGGGTATGTTTTTGAGGCGTGGATGGGCTTAGGATAAGGTTTGGATGAAAATAATATGGGCTCATTTGCAAAAGATTTCAATTTGAATCTTTTTTCTTCACACTTTCCCTCCAAAATTAACTCAACTTTGACAAGGCCTATCTCTCTCAAATTTTGAGGTATGGAAGTGTTCTAGGACTTTTTGGAAACCTTAGAGAGTCCTCTAACCAGTGTCTTTGGTCTCATATCAAAATTATATTCCATGCTCCTTGTGTGTCCTTTTGAAAAAAGTGACTTTTTGTTGACTTTTGAAAAGGACCTATAATGTTTTGGTCCATATCTCTCAAATGAAGCATTTTTAGACTTGGCATGTGAGAGACAAAATTGTAGAGAATCAAATTTAATTCAAAATGAGCTTTGGATGGAAAATTTTTGATGTTCCATGTGAGAGTTATGGCTGATCAAAGTTCAGTTGACTTTCTCCTATACAAACCCTAATTTAGAAACTTTTTGATTTGTTGATTTTTGATCTTTCCTTGATGAACCATGATCAATTCTTGATCAAATGGTGAATTATACTTCAATATGAGGATTTTGACAAAAAATCAGGAGTTTTGACTTTACTTTGACCACAGTTGACTTTTAGGTTAACTTAGTCGACTGTTGACTTTCTGAACAATTGAGTGACCAATCCTTTGAATTAAGACTTGATACTTGTTATAGAGGTAATGTGAAATATATTGAGCCATATAGGATGCCTTGGAGCCATTGATTCATTGATTTCCCTTTGAACAAACCAAACCCTAGTTTTTTAGCCTTGTTTAGGAGAGTGTGTCTTGGAGCTTTGTGTATTGATTTGAATTTGAATAGGAGGAATAGTATGGGAAAATTTTGGGGTATGACAGCTGCCCCTGTTCAATTTTCTTAAACCTGAAGATGTAGAGTGGTTTGTATGCCAATCGGAATCTGAAGGTGGAAGAGGATTGAACACTAGAATACCCAGGAATTTGCCCTAGCTGATGATGAAGGGACTTTGGTCGGAGATGGGCTTGAAGATGCCATCCAAGTGTATGAAGGGGATGGGCTTAAGGATGCCATCCAGTTGAGCATGCGTCATACTATATGTGCATTGTTTGAGAAGTGGTTGTTTGAATGTTGATCGTGTCATTACTGTTCGTAGTAGATGAATTAGATCTTTGAGAATTGGTCGTGTCAGCACCGTTCGTAGTAACTGAATTAGACTTAGGGAATAGTTGACTGTGTCCACGCCGTTCGTGATGATGGAATTAAATCTTTGGATTTTGATCGTGTCAGTACCGTTCGTAATATCTGAATTAGATCTTGGGAAGATGATCGTGTCTACACCGTTCGTGATGATGGAATTAGATTCTTTTAAAGGTCAATCGTGTCAGCATCGTTCGTAGTAACCGAATTAGACTAAGGAGGATAATTGATCGTGTCTACACCGTTCGTGATGATGGAATTAGATCTCTGATCGTGTCAGTATCATTCGTAATAACTGAATTAGATCTTTGAAAATGATCGTGTCACCACCGTTCGTGGTAAATGAATTAGATCTCTGAAGAATGATCGTGTCTACACCGTTCGTGATGATAGAATTAGATCTTTGAGAGTTTGAACGCGTCAGTACCATTTGTAGTAACTGAGTTAGATCTTTGAAGATAGGAGATTTTGTTTATCGGCTTGTACCTGTATTCTGAGAAAGGTAAGGTTAATCTTTGTGCAACGTCATGATGCATGTGTTATGTGATGAGTCCCTCAAAATAAATGAGAAACTTTTTATGCATGCATTCTTTATGAGGTAATGTATGCGATGTATGAATATGTTTATGACATGTGATATGTGAAATATGATTTATGTTGTCTCGACTGAGAAGATAAATCTCTATATCCTTGTGATTTTATGGTCTGATCTTGTCTTGAAGATGCTCAGCTGGAGATTTGTTAGACGCTGGCCTAAGGATCTAGAGGGGGGTGAATAGATCTCACAGAGTTTTTCGGAGTTAATTGAACTTTAAGCGAAAGCGGTTCTGAATCGACTCGCGTCTATTCCGGACCACTATTGAAACGATTGTATATGTGTTAAAACCACTAAACAGCTTGAGATAAACGATAAGAGAATACCCTATAGAATCAATATGTCGCTCTAATGAAAATCGATTAACTTCTTATATGATGAACGATGTTTACAATGCAGTAATAGTGAAAGAAGCAAAAACACAAACACTTGGTGATAATGATCAAATTGATAGTAATTCAATGTGTGATGAATTGTGATGTTCATACAAGTTCTTAATTCACAATTTTAACACTCGAATCGTTGATCAATTTGCAATTATAACCAAATATGAACAGAACTTAAATGAAAAGATAAAAGCGACAAGATTAAGGTCTTCCAAGAGCTTCACTTTGATCCCTTTCTACAGTGTCTTGAATTGCTCGAACACTTGTTCTTCAATCTTCACACTCAGCTGGATCCTTGATGAAGCTTCTTGATAAAAACCCCCAAAATTCACCTATCTTGGAGGACAAAACCCTGAGATTTTATTCACCAAAACCCCACAAATCTTCACCCACTAGGAATCTTCAATTCCGTTCCATGGACGTTATCGAACTCGATCACTAACCCTCAACGCAAGAATGATTATGTGTAATTGTGTTGGAGATGATGAAGAACGAAGATGAGAAGCATTTGTGTATCTTTCAGTTGTTGGTGTTGAGAAGCAATAATGAACCTTTGACAATATATATGAGAGCTTATCTGTTGGAGCAAAGAAAACCAGAAATTTTGGCATTTTTGATCAATTAGGTCGACCTCTTGTAGTGCTTAGGTCGACCTAACAGAGCTGCATATCCTTTGAATGATATTTGTTCCCAGTTAGGTCGACCTGTTAAAGAAGTAGGTCGACCAGAATCCACTTCAGATGCGTTTTGGGGACCTTTCCTCAGTTTAGGTCGACCTAGTTGTTGTGTAGGTCGACCTAGCAGAATGACATGTAAATTTCTTCATTTTAGGTCGACCTGGGTTGGGAGTAGGTCGACCTGACTGCTATTTTTCTGAGATCCTCTTATTTTACTTATGTTGAGTCGACCTATATGCATAGTAGGTCGACCTGCTCTGTCATGAGTGACCAATGCTTGCTTTTCTTTGAGTTCTTTTGCTTGTGCCTTGTTGCTTGTATGCTTGTTGAGTTTGCCATGAATCAAAAACATCTTTGTGAGTGTGGTCTTGTATTCACATACTCCCCCTTTTTGATGATGGCAAACCGGTAGTAGAAGCTTTGGCACTAAGTGGTAAAAGCTCCCCCATACACTCAGCTGAGCTCCCCCGTACACTCAGCATCTATCTCCCCCTTTGACAACATCAAAAGAGATACAAGAAAATAGAAGAGGAGAGTAACGAGAGAAACATAGAAAAAACTCTAGCATTCATAGTACAATAGATAAAAGGTAGATAGTTATAACATAGGAACCAAACATATTTAAAGGTACACTTTAACATACATAATAATCCACGAGATTAACAAAAAAAGCAAAGTACGACAACATATAGAAATTGAACATAATGATAATGAGATGAAATGCAATGATATGATGATATGATGGAGAATGCATCCTAACGCCTGCCCCTTCTTCCCCTTCCTCTTTGAAATGTATGAGGACGATCTTCTTCAACTTGTTCCAACAGATCAAGCACAGAAAAATTGAGGGTATTGAAGCTTTGGCTTAGATTGGCATGACGGTTCAGTGCCGTTTCCTCATATTGATTCTGTCTTAAAGTGGAGTTGGAGGCAAATGTCTCAAATTCAGCTTTGTGGTCCTGAACCAAGCCATATAACGATTGATATTGGCGTTGTTGTTCGTCATAGCGGTCTTGTTGAAGCTGTTGCATTTGTTGGAATTGGAGCTGTTGTGTGTCGAAGTGCTGTTGTTGTAGGAGCTGCATATTCTCTAACATGGATATGATGTTGGTTTGATCCGGTGGAGGCGGAGCTGTATATCCCCAAGGGATATCCTCTTGTTGTGGAGGAACATATCTCCAATTTGTATCCGTATCTTGTGCAACATCTTCCATATGGTGATCATCATCATTTGTATTGTCTTGATCAAATCCTTCTTCTTCATTACCTGCAATGTTTCCAAACTCTGTGGGATCATCATAATTGTAAGTAACCTTCCCGGTTCCCTTTTGAATGAGATAGTAGGTTTTCCTAACTGGATTCCAATGGTATCCCATAAGGGTCAACGTTGTTTGTGAGAATTCATGAGATTGTTGCATGCTGATGTAGTGCAAGTGATCAAGCCTCATGCCGAAATGGTTGACAATTGTTTGAATTATTGATCCATAACACAGGGCGGTAGTTTTCTGTTGGACCTCATGAAACTTAGCAGTTAGAAAGTAAGGCCAATGTACACGCGTTCTGTTTTGCAGCAGATACATGAGCACAACTCCATTCCGTTCAATTCTTGAGTACCCTCCTGCTCTTGGTCGAATGATTCTTGAGATGACCCAATTTAGGAGCCTAGGATCTCGCTTCAGGTGACCGGCTGTTATTGTTTCATTTGGTTTGTCAAAGACGGAAGGGTCTTTGAGGATAGATTTCATGTAGGCCACATGGTCATAGTTTCCCGGTACATCCCCGTCTTCCATACAGAATTCATCGCCTACAATTTTGAGACCAAAGATGCTTATCCAAGCCCGTTTGTCAACAACATGCGACCTAGAGCCCATTTTGAATCGGAAATTACAACCATCCCCTTTTGTAAATCCTGCATAGAAAGCCCTGACAGTATTTTCACAGTACGGAGTATCACATTGCACTAAGGGATGAATATTTTGATGTTCAATCAATTCAGCGACATCGGGGATATGCATGTCTTGGACAAGATTTGGATCATAGGTATATTGCTTAACAATTTTTCGTTTCATCTGCCACTTCTCAAAATTCTCCCTACAGTCAGGATGAACAAGAGCACTTACCGGTTGAGAGGATGAACTAGCAGCAACTTCCTTTCCCTTTCTTGATTTTGGAGGCATGTTTGTTGAGTAGGAGAGTGAGAAGGAAGATTTGTGACAGATGTTGTGCTTGAGGAATTAGGGTTGGCCGTACAAATGGAATGCAAATGAGCAAAAGAGGTAAAAGAGATGATTATGTATGAGGGGGTGTGGATCGGGTCGACCAACAGACCCAATTTGGGAAAATTTTATAGCAGTAGGTCGACCTAATTTAGGGCTGGGTCGACCTAACAGACAGGCCTTTAAAAAAATGCAGATTAGGTCGACCTAAAAGAAGGGTAGGTCGACGTAATTGGACATTTTAGTTTGTATGTTAAAAAAAACTTGAGTAGGTCGACTCAGAGGCAGATTAGGTCGACCTAAATTCCCAAAATTTGTGAAAATGCTCTATATGAGATGTATTTATGTCTAGTTACTTGCTTGTATGTTTAGAATATGATATGCTATGATTAAAGATGAAACACATACATGAGCAAGAGAGATATATGTATGAAGTCACTATAAGCATGTTAATTGATAGCATATTATAGCATCAATGATATTTTTGGAAGTGAACAACAATCATGTTACCGCCTTCTCAATATGTAGGTGTCACCGTTTAGTGGAAGCCTTTAGTCAATGTGGAATGATGCCTGGCTTGATAATGAACTACCTTTACACTAAGAGAAATGTTAGCTTGAGAATAACCAATATATAGATATAAAGTAAAGGAATAACTTTAAGAGAAAACAAACGTAATTAGCCCAAATTAGAGATATCGAGTATCCCTAATTCCCTACGAATGTTGAAGTATTGCTCCGTTGCTAGAGGTTTGGTGAAGATGTCAGCTAGTTGCTTCTTGCTCTCTATATGTTCAAATATAACGTCTCCTTTCTCTACATGATCTCTTAGGAAGTGATGCCTTATTTCAATATGCTTGGTTCGTGAGTGTAAGACAGGATTTTTACTCAAGTTTATGGCACTTATGTTGTCGCACATGATAGGTATATGATCAAGCTTAATACCAAAGTCAAGAAGTTGTTGCTTGAGCCATAATATTTGCGCACAGCAGCTTCCGGCAGCTACATATTCTGCCTCAGCAGTAGATAATGCAACCGATACTTGTTTATTGTTATGCCAACTTATCAATGAATTTGAGAATAGATGACATGTTCCACTGGTGCTTTTTCTATCGGATTTGCAGCCAGCAAAATTTGAGTCGGAGAATCCTACCAAATAGCACTCATTTCCCTTTGGATACCATAGGCCATATGTAGTAGTTCCACGTAAATATCGCAGAATTCTTTTGACAGCTTTTAAGTGAGATTCTTTTGGACAAGATTGATATCTTGCACACATACACACACTAAACATAAGGTCTGGTCTTGAGGCAGTAAGATACAATAGTGAACCTATCATACCTCGGTACAATTTCACATCAACCTCTTTACCTTTCTCATCTTTGTCTAGGTTAGTATTTGTTTCCATAGGTGTGTCAATCTCCTTCGCTTCACTCATTCCAAATCTTTTGAGCAGCTCTGTACAGTATTTAGTTTGACTTACAAACGTTCCATGACTGAGTTGCTTGATTTGTAGGCCAAGGAAGAAATTTAGCTCACCCATGAGACTCATCTCAAATTCACTTTGCATAAGCTTAGAAAAATCTTTGACAAGTTTTGCATTAGTAGATCCAAATATAATATCATCTACATAAACTTGGACTAAGAGAACATCTTTATCTTTTCTTTTAATAAAGAGAGTAGTGTCAACTTTACCCCTAGAGTACCCTTGACTAAGAAGAAATTTGCTCAAACGTTCGTACCAAGCCCGAGGGGCTTGTTTAAGACCGTATAGAGCACGTTTCAGCTTATAAACATGAGTTGGATACATGTAATTTTCAAAGCCGGGTGGCTGAGCAACATAGACTTCTTCATTTATATAGCCATTTAGGAAGGCACTTTTAACATCCATTTGGAATAGTTTGAAGTCTTTAGAACACGCATAGGCAAGTAAGAGGCGAATAGCTTCGAGACGTGCTACAGGAGCGTATGTCTCTTCATAATAAATACCTTCCTCTTGATTGTAACCTTGGGCAACTAATCTAGCTTTGTTTCTAGTAATAACGCCGTTTTCATCAAGTTTGTTACGAAAAACCCATCTAGTGCCTATTACTTGATGATCTCCCGGATGAGGGACTAAGTCCCAAACATCATTCCGTTTAAATTGGTTTAATTCTTCTTGCATGGCCATTAGCCAATGCTCATCAAGTAATGCGTCCTTAGCGTTTTTCGGCTCAACTTGTGAAACAAAAGCAAAATGATGACAAAAGTTACTTATCTTGGAGCGTGTTGTCACTCCCTTTGAGATGTCCCCTATTATGTTGTCGATTGGATGATCTTTTACATTTGTCCAGGCCTTAGGAAGTTCTTCATTTTTGAGATGCTTTCTTTTTCAACACTATCATGAGACTCATCTTTCTCTTTCTTAGCATCTTCCTTTGCAACACTATCACTTTCGTCTTCCTTATCTTTGACAATGTCTTCAGTGGATGGGCCTGCAACTTCTTTTACCAAGTATAGCTCCCCGATTGTTGTCTCCATAGGTGACATACCCCTTTTTCTTTGCGTGGAACTTCAACAAAGAGTGATATGTCTCCCGTCATGTGTCTTGAACATCCGCTATCAAGGAACCACAACCTTTCAGCGATGTCAAGACACTTTTCCTGTAAAATTAATTTATAGTGGAAGGTCCCCAATCTTCATTGGGTCCTAGGTGGTGAGTACATAAACTGTTGCATTTAGGCAACCATTGAAATACTCCTTTAGGAACTAAAATCCTCCTAAATTTGCATTTTTCAATGGTATGTCCCTTTTTGCAACAATAGTGACAGGTAATGTGATGAGAATATGCTGTTTTGCTAGTTGATACTTTTGGTACAAAAGTGTATTTACTATATAAAGGAGTATATGATCTTTTGAACTTATTCGGATCAACGGCAAACGTCATTTTTGGTTGTAGAGCCTTATCTAATTTGGCCTTTAGGTCTCTCACTTCTTTTTGCCAAATATGACATGTCTCACAACCAAACCATGATGTAGGATCTTCCTCAATTTTATCCTTTTGAATATCTAGCATAGATTGTTTCAAAGCTTCCATGTCCTTTTCGGTCTTCTCAACTTTTGATTCAAGATATGAAAAAAATTTCTTATTTGAGGCCAAAAGTTTGAAAGCTTCAATTGCATCTCTATGTAGTTCTTCAAAGGCTAATTTTAATTGAGCATGAGATACCTTATCTACAAGTTCAGGTTTAAGATGACTTACACGTTTCTTTTTCTTGTGTTGATGAGTCGTAAGACATAAGTTTGCCAATTCTTCTTCATCGCTTGATGAGTCTTCACTAGATGAATCACTTTCCCATGCTATGTAGGCTCTTCTAGATTTGTTGTGACCTTTGCTTTGGTTCTTCTCTTTCTCCTTCTTAAGGTATGGACAATCCGGTTTGTAGTGACCGACTTTGCCACAATTGAAGCAAGGACCTTTGATTTTTCCTTTGTTATTGTCATCTTGTTTGAACTTGTTTGATTGCTTTCTATAGTTGATCAACCCTTTGTCAGAATGTTTTGCTCCATTTTTCTTTAGGTATTTGTTGTATCTTCGCACAAACAGTTTCATTTCCTCATCATCGGAGTCTTCATCATCACTTGTATCACTATCCTCTAGCTCTTGTCTTGAGGTCTTGGAGCTTGAAGCTTTTAGAGCTATTGACTTCTTCTCTACCTCTTTCTCCATGTTCTTCTCTTTCTTTGCCCTTTTCTCATGCATGTCAAGGCATTTAAGATGTTGTTCATGTTCTTCTAGTTTACCAAAGAGAGTGGTGATGTCTAAGGTGTTTAGATCATTTGCTTCCTTTATTGCCGTAACCTTGGGTTGCCATTCCCTATTCAAGCATCTCAAGATTTTGTTAGTAGCAACTGTATTGGAAACAGGTCTATCAAGAGAGTTTAAACGATTTTTCAAATGAACGAATCTCTTTTGCATGTTTTCGATGGATTCACCATCTTCCATGTGAAAGAGTTCAAATTCTTGAGTTAACGTATTGATTCTAGCTAGTTTGACATCATCCGTTCCCTCGTGGGCAACTTGCAATGTGTCCCACATAGCTTTAGTGGATCTACAATGGGAAACGCGATAGTATTCATCAACTCCTAGAGTTGAGATTAGAATGTTTCTCGCTTTCCAATCGTATCCATATCTCTTTTCATCTTTAGCATCCCAAGTATTTTCTGGTTTTGGAACAACTGCACCAGCTGCATTTGTCATGGTGATCTGAAAGGGACCATTGACAATAGCTGTCCAGATGTTCCTATCAATTGCATTGATGTGGACACACATACAATCCTTCCAATGGCCATAGTTTTCACCGTTGAAAACTGGAGCTCTATTGTGAGCCCCTTTAGGTCCGGAAGCCATCTTTCCAATAAGTGTTTCACGTAGCACGGAATAAACCAATCTCTAATACCACTTGTTAGACACTGGCCTAAGGATCTAGAGGGGGTGAATAGATCTCACAGATTTTTTCGGAGTTAATTGAACTTTAAGCGAAAGCGGTTCTGAATCGACTCGTGTCTATTCCGGACCACTATTGAAACGATTGTATATGTGTTAAAACCACTAAACAGCTTGAGATAAACGATAAGAGAATACCCTATAGAATCAATATGTCGCTCTAATGAAAATCGATTAACTTCTTATATGATGAACGATGTTTACAATGCAGTAATAGTGAAAGAAGCAAAAACACAAACACTTGGTGATAATGATCAAATTGATAGTAATTCAATGTGTGATGAATTGTGATGTTCATACAAGTTCTTAATTCACAATTTTAACACTCGAATCATTGATCAATTTGCAATTATAACCAAATATGAACAGAACTTAAATGAAAAGATAAAAGCGACAAGAACACGATATTTGTTCAGGCAGTTCGTCGATCGTCCTCGCTACGACTACGTCTGCCCCCAATTCCAAATTGAAATTGGGAAATCTTCCATTAATGTTGAAAGCAGTTTATACAAAGAAGATAACAAAGCGATAAACAATAAACCAAATTTGTCGATCCTTTGAATCTTCTTCCCCCTTAATCTTGAGTCAGATTAAGGTCTTCCAAGAGCTTCACTTTGATCCCTTTCTGCAGTGTCTTGAATTGCTCGAACACTTGTTCTTCAATCTTCACACTCAGCTGGATCCTTGATGAAGCTTCTTGATAAAAACCCCCAAAATTCACCTATCTTGAAGGACAAAACCCTCAGATTTTATTCACCAAAACCCCACAAATCTTCACCCACTAGGAATCTTCAATTCCGTTCCATGGACGTTATCGAACTCGATCACTAACCCTCAACGCAAGAATGATTATGTGTAATTATGTTGGAGATGATGAAGAACGAAGATGAGAAGCATTTGTGTATCTTTTAGTTGTTGGTGTTGAGAAGCAATAATGAACCTTTGACAATATATATGAGAGCTTATCTGTTGGAGCAAAGAAAACCAGAAATTTTGGCATTTTTGATCAATTAGGTCGACCTCTTGTAGTGCTTAGGTCGACCTAACAGAGCTGCATATCCTTTGAATGATATTTGTTCCCAGTTAGGTCGACCTGTTAAAGAAGTAGGTCGACCAGAATCCACTTCAGATGCGTTTTGGGGACCTTTCCTCAGTTTAGGTCGACCTAGTTGTTGTGTAGGTTGACCTAGCAGAATGACATGTAAATTTCTTCATTTTAGGTCGACATGGGTTGGGAGTAGGTCGACCTGACTGCTATTTTTCTGAGATCCTCTTATTTTACTTGTGTTGAGTCGACCTATATGCATAGTAGGTCGACCTGCTCTGTCATGAGTGACCAATGCTTGCTTTTCTTTGAGTTCTTTTGCTTGTGCCTTGTTGCTTGTATGCTTGTTGAGTTTGCCATGAATCAAAAACATCTTTGTGAGTGTGGTCTTGTATTCATAAGATTTATGATTTTTGCTTGGGGATGATCAGTAACTTGATGTACCCTGATTGGGGATTAATAAACCATGTTGGAGGACAGAAAAGTATCGGGGAGCCGGCCGTGTTGAAGATGTAAACTTTGTTGGAGAGCTATGTCTTGTTGAGAGTATTTGAAGATATCTTCTTAATGACTACTCTGTGGGGATTCCTTCCGATTGTTGACTTTGAAGGAGGACTTCCGGATTACTTTAGACATTGTCTCTTTGCCTTTCCTATCTAACGAACTAATAGATATTTTTTACGAAAGAAAAGATAAATGATAATCATGTTCATATGCATATGTTCATTCAAAATTAACATTGGACGTTTGCGCATTCGAAAAAGAAAGGAAAACTTGGAATAGAGAAGATAACTTGTATTAAGAAAGCCACGAATAGGCAAAATAAAGAACATATTGTGTGTTTTTGAAAAAGGTACAGAATAAACAAAAGAAAAATAGTTATGTGGAAATAATCCTATTGAGTTTCAATTATGCTATTGTTATTATGTCTTCGAGCATCTCATCCCTTGCTTGTTGGAGAAAGATGATTGAACTGATCTGAGCCCTTCGAACTTGACGTTGTAAGTATAACTGATTGGTGAGTGATCTGAATGAGACATAGTCGTACACTTTAATCCTTAACTTTTGCCTAGGCCGCCCTTTCGGGTTTTCAACCTACCAGGATACCCTTTTTTGCCCAAGTCGCCCTTTCGGGTTTTCAACTTGACGGGTGTACACATTTTTTATATATATATATCCCTAACTTTTGCCCAAACCCTTTTGGTTTGTCGGGATGCCCTTACTTTTGCCTAGGTACGTCGACCTAGCGGGTCTTATTTATGCGTAGTATTTTTTGACTATGTCAGCGTTCACGGGATGCGGAAAGTCTTCGCCATCCATGGTAGTGAGTATCATTGCTCCTCCAGAGAATATTTTCTTGATTACGAATGGTCCTTCATATGTGGGCGTCCACTTGCCCCTAGGATCCCCTTGTGGTAGAATAATCCTCTTTATAACCATGTCACCGGTTTGATAAACTTGTTGTTTGACTCTTTTGTTAAATGCCTTGATCATACGCTTCTGATATAATTGCCCATGACAAACAGCCGCAAGTCTCTTTTCGTCAATTAGGTTTATCTGATCCAGTCGAGTTTGAATCCATTCGTCCTTGTCTAACTCTGCCTCTTTCATAATCCTCAAGGATGAAATCTGAACTTCAATTGGCAACACAGCTTCCATACCATAGACTAACGAGAACGAGGTTGCCCCAGTTGAAGTACGTGCGGAGGTACAGTAGCCATGAAGAGCAAATGGTAACATTTCATGTCAATCCTTGTAAGTCACCGTCATTTTCTGCACAATCTTCTTTATATTTTTGTTGGCGGCCTCCACAGCGCCATTCGTTTTTGGTCTATAAGGAGAAGAGTTGTGGTGTTTGATATTGAATTGCGTGCAGAGTTCGGTAATCATCTTGTTATTCAAATTGGTACCATTATCAGTGATGATCCTTTCGGGGATGCCATACCGACAGATGAGGTTGTGTTTAATGAATCGAGCCACCACATTCTTGGTTACGGAAGCAAATGAAGCAGCTTCTACCCATTTGGTGAAGTAATCAATAGCCACAAGAATGAAACGGTGTCCATTGGAAGCGGTAGGTTTAATTTCTCCGATCATATCAATGCCTCACATTGCAAAAGGCCAAGGAGCAGTCAGCACATTTAGAGGAACAGGAGGCACGTGTACTTTGTCGGCGTATATCTGGCATTTGTGGCATGTTCTTGAATGTTGGTGACAATCAGTTTCCATAGTGGACCAATAGTAACCGGCACTTAGAATCTTTTTAGCCATAGTGTGCCCACTAGAATGAGTTCCAAAGGTACCATCGTGCATATCTTCCATGATTTCTTCTGCCTCTTTCTTGTTCACACAGCGAAGCAAAGTTGAATCGTGGTTTCGCTTGTATAAGGTTCCATTGCTCAGAAAGAACTTGGATGCGAATCTTCTTAATAATTTCTTGTCATTGATAGAGGCCCCTTCTGGATACTCTTGAGCCTCGAGGTATCTTTTTACTTCATGAAACCACGGCTTTTCTTCGACCTCATCAGTAACTATCTCGTAACAGTGTGCAGGTTCGTCATGTCTTCTTATAATAACTATAGGAGCCTCGTTATCCCATCTGACCTTGAACATGGATGACATAGTAGCCAATGCATCAGCTAATTGATTCTCTTCTCGGGGAATATGTTCGAAAGTAATTTCTTCGAAATATGTGATTAAAGACAAGCACCAACTCTTTATAAGGCATGATATTAGGATGCTTTGTGTCCCATTCTCCTTTGACTTGACTGATGACTAAGGCGGAGTCCCCGTATACTTTTAGGAACTTGATCCTTAAGTCGATAGCAGCTCGGATTCCTAAAATACATGCTTCATACTCGGCCATATTGTTGGTACAATCAAAACATAACCTTGCGGTGAATGGAGTGTGTCCACCCTCAGGAGAGATAATCACTGCGCCAATACCATTACCAAGTGCATTTGAAGCTCCATCAAAAACCATAGTCCATCGGGATCCAGGTTCAGGTCCTTCATCCGGACCAGGCTCTTCACAATCAGTGACAAACATAACATCTTCATCTAGAAATTCAAAACTCATGGATTGATAGTCGTCCACAGCTTGTTGTGCCAAATGATCCGCCACTACGCTTCCTTTGATTGCTTTTTGAGTTATATACTGGATGTCGTACTCAGTTAATATCATTTGCCATCTTGCTATTCGTCCAGAGAGAGCGGGCTTTTCGAACACGTATTTAATAGGATCCATTCTAGAGATCAATAAAGTGGTATGGTTCAACATATACTGTCTCAGTCGGCGAGCACACCATGCAAAAGCACAACAAGTTTTCTCGAGCAGTGAGTATCTTGTTTCACAGTCGGTAAACTTTTTGCTAAGGTAGTATATTGCATGCTCTTTTCGACCAGACTCGTCATGTTGCCCCAATACGCACCTCATCGAGTTCTCCAAAACTGTTAAGTACATAATTAGAGGTCTTCCTTCAACAGGTGGTATCATGATCGCAGGTTCTTGTAAGTACTTCTTGGTTTTGTCAAAGGCTTCTTGACATTGGTCGTTCCA
The DNA here is from genome assembly GCF_029867415.1 of Vicia villosa. NCBI lineage: Eukaryota > Viridiplantae > Streptophyta > Magnoliopsida > Fabales > Fabaceae > Vicia > Vicia villosa. Next base: position 1,931 of record NW_026705855.1, on the reverse strand, counting down.
CTTTACTACTTGATCTTTCCTCAGTAATTTGAAGATTGGTTCACAAGTAGCGGTCAGATAGGAAATAAACCTAGCAATGTAATTCAAACGTCCCAGGAATCCTCTAACTTCTTTCTCATTTCGTGGAGCAGGCATCTCTTGTATAGCTTTTACCTTTGCAGGATCGACTTCAATACCTTTACTACTAACAACGAAACCCAACAGCTTACTGTCATACCCTAATTTTTGACCCCCCTGAGATGACATATCTTCAGGATTTTCAGCAAGTCAAAGTAAGTACCCAGAGCAGTCTCACATTCAATCGAGGGTGTTCAAAGACAAGAAAACTCAGGCAAAGGATCAATCAATAGGAGGATTAGTCTCTAACACAATCATGAGACTCAAGAGCTTCATTATTTCACCTATGATTGATTAGACACCCAGTCATCTAAGTACAGAATTACTCAGATCAACAGACCAGGGTTTGGAGCCTTATCAAGGACTAAAATCAGGGAACACTTTTGGGAAACCCTAAAAAGCCCTAGGGGACCATTCAAAGACATCAATCATCTTCAAATAACTCATATGACAAGATCCACTGGACATTACACCTCAATTCAAAGTCTACAGTCATCATTGTCCTCTGGTCGACAATTAGGGTTTTTGACCTAATTCCCCAAGATAGTTGACTTTTAATCAGGGCATGGATCTAAAACTCAAGACATGATCCAAGAGTCTCTATTACCTCAATATAATCCCTTTACATCATTCATTTAAGGAGAAGATCTTGTTTCTACACAAAAGTCCAAAATCTCACCTTATTTGGAAAAAGTCAACTGTATGGGATCACCATTGACTTTTGAGATTTTTGGTCAAACCATGACTTTCAAGGATCAATATCATCAATATATGGATATTAAAGTCATTTGACCAAAGAAATTCAAAGAAATTCATCAAGGAGCAAAAAGTCGGGAATTAGGGTTTTTTAAGGCATGGTGAGAACTCAAAATTTCACCTACACAACTCAAAAAACTTCCAACATGAAAGTTGTAGATCTTGCAAAATAAAACAACATCTTACAAACGAACTTTTTTCAAAAGATCAATCATTTAAGAGTTTTGGAAAGTTTGGAGTTTTAGGTCATAAACACTTAGAAATTTTTCTAAGTGTTTTAACCTAGTTTTCTTCCAACTTTGGCCTCATTTTTCACAAATTTGCCAAAGGATTCTGAAGAAACTCCAAACTAATGATTTGAAGTAGATGTTTAGGGCTTTCCAAATTGTGTTCAACCTTCTCCAAATTCATTTTGAGCTAAGAGTTATGCTTGTTCAAAGTTGGCCTCATGAAGTGAAATTATAGGTCATGTACAATTTGAAACTTTGCAATTTTGTGCATTTTGCTTCACTAAGTGATGCTACACGACCTCTAATACAACTGAAACCATACCACACATCCAAATTCATCATTGCATAAGGATTAGAGAAGATTCCCAAAAACAAAGGCATGTGATTATGTAATGATTGCATTTTTGAATTTATGGCAAATGATGAATCATCAAGGAATCTTGTTCTAAGCCAATTAGAACTCTCCTCTGAATCAGAAATGTTCCCTTGGATCATACAAGATCAATGGTTGGGGAAGCTAGCCCGAAAATGCATCATTGCATTTAGGATCTTTTCAAATTTTCTTCTTGGCTAAGAAACCAAAACTCTCTCATTAAGCAAGCTCACTCTCTCAATCAGTACTGAACCATTTACCTATAAATAGGGGAGCATACTTCAGTAGAAAAACACACCAAAGCAACTCAATTCCTTGCTTTCTCTTTCTCTTCTCATGCTTATTGTTTTTCAAAGTTCTTTGGCAAGAAGAATCGTTTTCTTCAAACCAGAGCTCATCTTTGGAAAGTAAGCATTCTAACATCTCAAGGGAGGTCATTTGAGGTGATCCAAGCA